>NC_090239.1:39054360-39191619 GCF_024489055.1 Chanodichthys erythropterus
GTGAAGTTTCATAAAGATCAATATATGTATTAAGACGTTATAACACATTTCCTGTTTCCTTTTTCTCGCCATAAATTCGTTGCCTCGCCACGGCCAAACCGTTCGAGATATCAAAAATCCCCTGGCAATTTTTAATCATCAGTGTCTTGACTTCCTGCTGACCGAGTTTGGTGGCGATCGGATTAATCGTCTAGGAGGAGTATATCAAATTCCAGAGCATGCGTTTTTCAAACAACCCTTAATAGCTGACTTCCTGTTGGCGTGGCGATTAACTTAGAGCGCGAAAGTTGTTCGGCCCGATGAGGTCTATATGTGTACCGAGTTTCATACTAATACGTGCAAGCATGTTTAATATATGGACCAAATTTTCAGACTTTTTTCAAGGGGACGCTGTCGAGCCCCCCTGCCACGCCCGGGTACCAGCCTCTCCGGCGTCCTAATGGCCGCGGATTCCAATGTGTGTGCCAATTTTCAAGAGTTTTTGAGCATGTTAAGGCCCCCAAAAAGCCCCGGAAGACGGAAAAAAAATAATAATAAATAAATAAATAAATATAGCTGCGAGCAGCGATGGCGGGCCCAAGCCCGGTGGCACCGCCACCCCGGTGGCTTCAGGGCAACTGTGCACAGCGGGCAATAGGCACTTAAAACGGTTAAACATCAAAGGACTATGTCAAATTCACTCCACATTTACTGCACTACAAGGTGCCGCTATAGAGCCCCTCCTCCCTGCCCATTTTCAAAGGATTACATGTGCCAAGTTTTAACATTATTCTGATGAATTTTGAAGCAAATCAGGTAAAAATAAGAGGGTGATCTCAATGTATGCTGAAAGTGACACATTTTCTGCTTCCAGTTGGTGGCGCTATGACTTTGAATCACAATAGTCAAATCCATGTGATCAGCCTTGTACAACGAAGACTAAGCCAAAGTTTCATCAAAATCAATTAATGTATGCAGAAGTTATAACACTTTGTTTCCCTTTTCTTGCCATAAATTCGTTGCCTCGCCACGGCCAAACCGTTTGAGATATCCAAAATCCGTTTGCAATTAAACAACTTCAATGTGTTAGCAACAAGTTAAAAAAGCTTGGTGTAAATTGGATAAACCCTGTAGGAGTAGTAGTATAAAATTCATAGCCTGTTTTTTCAAAAAATTAACATTCAAACCAAAATAGCTGACTTCCTGTTGGTCGGAGCTAATGAATGTAAATTAGAAAATTGTCCGGCTTGATGAGAACAATATGTGTACCGAGTTTGGTGACTGTAGGAAAAACTAACCCCCACTTTTGTCAAAAGGTGGCGCTACTGAGCCCCTCCACCACGCCCATTTCTATGGCTTTGTCCATGTCTACTGGTTGACAATATTGATGTGTGTGTCGAGTTTCATACAATTTGAAGCATATTAAGAGCCTCAAAAACACTCAAGAATATTATTACAGTTTGACCTGTTGCCATGGCAACAATATTTCAAATATCAAAAATCCTGTCATAGGTCTACATCTGCTGTGTATTGACATTACACTGATGAAGTTTGAAGCAAATCAGGTAAAAATAAGAGGGTGATCTCAAAGCATTTTTAAAAGTGATACACTTCTTGCTGCCATTTGGTGGCGCTATAACTTTGACTCACAATAGTTACATCCATGTGATCAGACTACTACAACCAACACACTCCTGAAGTTTCATAAACATCAATCAATGTATGCAGAAGTTATAACACATTTCCTGTTTCCCTTTTCTCGCCATAAATTCGTTGCCTCGCCACGGCCAAACCGTTTGAGATATCCAAAATCCGTTTGCAATTAAACAACTTCAATGTGTTCGCAACAAGTTAAAAAAAGCTTGGTGTAAATTGGATAAACCCTGTAGGAGTAGTAGTATAAAATTCATAGCCTGTTTTTTCAAAAAATTAACATTCAAACCAAAATAGCTGACTTCCTGTTGGTCGGAGCTAATGAATGTAAATTAGAAAATTGTCCGGCTTGATGAGAATAATATGTGTACCGAGTTTGGTGACTGTAGGAAAAACTAACCCCCACTTTTGTCAAAAGGTGGCGCTACTGAGCCCCTCCACCACGCCCATTTCTATGGCTTTGTCCATGTCTACTGGTTGACAATATTGATGTGTGTGTTGAGTTTCATGCAATTTGAAGCATGTTAAGAGCCTCAAAAACACTCAAGAATATTATTACAGTTTGACCTGTTGCCATGGCAACAATATTTCAAATATCAAAAATCCTGTCATAGGTCTACATCTGCTGTGTATTGACATTACACTGATGAAGTTTGAAGCAAATCAGGTAAAAATAAGAGGGTGATCTCAAAACATTTCAAAAAGTGATACACTTCCTGCTGCCAGTTGGTGGCGCTATAACTTTGACTCACAATAGTCACATCCATGTGATCAGACTCCTATAACGAACACACTCGTGAAGTTTCATAAAGATCAATATATGTATTAAGACGTTATAACACATTTCCTGTTTCCTTTTTCTCGCCATAAATTCGTTGCCTCGCCACGGCCAAACCGTTCGAGATATCAAAAATCCCCTGGCAATTTTTAATCATCAGTGTCTTGACTTCATGCTGACCGAGTTTGGTGGCGATCGGATTAATCGTCTAGGAGGAGTATATCAAATTCCAGAGCATGCGTTTTTCAAACAACCCTTAATAGCTGACTTCCTGTTGGCGTGGCGATTAACTTAGAGCGCGAAAGTTGTTCGGCCCGATGAGGTCTATATGTGTACCGAGTTTCATACTAATACGTGCAAGCATGTTTAATATATGGACCAAATTTTCAGACTTTTTTCAAGGGGGCGCTGTCGAGCCCCCCTGCCACGCCCGGGTACCAGCCTCTCCGGCGTCCTAATGGCCGCGGATTCCAATGTGTGTGCCAATTTTCAAGAGTTTTTGAGCATGTTAAGGCCCCCAAAAAGCCCCGGAAGACGAAAAAAAAAAAATAATAATAATAATAATAATAATAATCCTTAGAAGAACAAGAGGGCCCTGTGCGAATTTTCGCTTGGGCCCTAATAATAAACGGAGCAATTCCAATAGGGTCCTCACACCATCGGTGCTCGGGCCCTAATAATAATCCTTAGAAGAACAAGAGGGCCCTGCGCGAATTTTCGCTTGGGCCCTAATAATAATCCTTAGAAGAACAAGAGGGCCCTGCGCGAATTTTCGCTTGGGCCCTAAAGAAGAAATATAGCTGCGAGCAGCGATGGCGGGCCCAAGCCCGGTGGCACCGCCACCCCGGTGGCTTCAGGGCAACTGTGCACAGCGGGCAATAGGCACTTAAAACGGTTAAACATCAAAGGACTATGTCAAATTCACTCCACATTTACTGCACTACAAGGTGCCGCTATAGAGCCCCTCCTCCCTGCCCATTTTCAAAGGATTACATGTGCCAAGTTTTAACATTATTCTGATGAATTTTGAAGCAAATCAGGTAAAAATAAGAGGGTGATCTCAATGTATGCTGAAAGTGACACATTTTCTGCTTCCAGTTGGTGGCGCTATGACTTTGAATCACAATAGTCAAATCCATGTGATCAGCCTTGTACAACGAAGACTAAGCCAAAGTTTCATCAAAATCAATTAATGTATGCAGAAGTTATAACACATTTCCTATTTCCCTTTTCTTGCCATAAATTCGTTGCCTCGCCACGGCCAAACCGTTTGAGATATCCAAAATCCGTTTGCAATTAAACAACTTCAATGTGTTAGCAACAAGTTAAAAAAAGCTTGGTGTAAATTGGATAAACCCTGTAGGAGTAGTAGTTTAAAATTCACAGCCTGTTTTTTCAAAAAATTAACATTCAAACAAAAATAGCCGACTTCCTGTTGGTCGGAGCTAATGAATGAAAATTAGAAAATTGTCCGGCTTGATGAGAACAATATGTGTACCGAGTTTGGTGACTGTAGGAAAAAAAAAACCCCCCACTTTTGTCAAAAGGTGGCGCTACTTAGCCCCTCCACCACGACCATTACTATGGCTTTGTCCATGTCTACTGGATGACAATATTGATGTGTGTGTCGAGTTTCATGCAATTTGAAGCATGTTAAGAGCCTCAAAAACACTCAAGAATATTATTACAGTTTGACCTGTTGCCATGGCAACAATATTTCAAATATCAAAAATCCTGTCATAGGTCTACATCTGCTGTGTATTGACATTACACTGATGAAGTTTGAAGCAAATCAGGTAAAAATAAGAGGGTGATCTCAAAACATTTCAAAAAGTGATACACTTCCTGCTGCCAGTTGGTGGCGCTATAACTTTGACTCACAATAGTCACATCCATGTGATCAGACTCCTATAACGAACACACTCGTGAAGTTTCATAAAGATCAATATATGTATTAAGACGTTTTAACACATTTCCTGTTTCCTTTTTCTCGCCATAAATTCGTTGCCTCGCCACGGCCAAACCGTTCGAGATATCAAAAATCCCCTGGCAATTTTTAATCATCAGTGTCTTGACTTCATGCTGACCGAGTTTGGTGGCGATCGGATTAATCGTCTAGGAGGAGTATATCAAATTCCAGAGCATGCGTTTTTCAAACAACCCTTAATAGCTGACTTCCTGTTGGCGTGGCGATTAACTTAGAGCGCGAAAGTTGTTCGGCCCGATGAGGTCTATATGTGTACCGAGTTTCATACTAATACGTGCAAGCATGTTTAATATATGGACCAAATTTTCAGACTTTTTTCAAGGGGGCGCTGTCGAGCCCCCCTGCCACGCCCGGGTACCAGCCTCTCCGGCGTCCTAATGGCCGCGGATTCCAATGTGTGTGCCAATTTTCAAGAGTTTTTGAGCATGTTAAGGCCCCCAAAAAGCCCCGGAAGACGGAAAAAAAAAAAAAAAAAAAAAAATAATAATAATAATAATAATAAATATAGCTGCGAGCAGCGATGGCGGGCCCAAGCCCGGTGGCACCGCCACCCCGGTGGCTTCAGGGCAACTGTGCACAGCGGGCAATAGGCACTTAAAACGGTTAAACATCAAAGGACTATGTCAAATTCACTCCACATTTACTGCACTACAAGGTGCCGCTATAGAGCCCCTCCTCCCTGCCCATTTTCAAAGGATTACATGTGCCAAGTTTTAACATTATTCTGATGAATTTTGAAGCAAATCAGGTAAAAATAAGAGGGTGATCTCAATGTATGCTGAAAGTGACACATTTTCTGCTTCCAGTTGGTGGCGCTATGACTTTGAATCACAATACTCAAATCCATGTGATCAGCCTTGTACAACGAAGACTAAGCCAAAGTTTCATCAAAATCAATTAATGTATGCAGAAGTTATAACACTTTGTTTCCCTTTTCTTGCCATAAATTCGTTGCCTCGCCACGGCCAAACCGTTTGAGATATCCAAAATCCGTTTGCAATTAAACAACTTCAATGTGTTAGCAACAAGTTAAAAAAAGCTTGGTGTAAATTGGATAAACCCTGTAGGAGTAGTAGTATAAAATTCATAGCCTGTTTTTTCAAAAAATTAACATTCAAACCAAAATAGCTGACTTCCTGTTGGTCGGAGCTAATGAATGTAAATTAGAAAATTGTCCGGCTTGATGAGAATAATATGTGTACCGAGTTTGGTGTCTGTAGGAAAAACTAACCCCCACTTTTGTCAAAAGGTGGCGCTACTGAGCCCCTCCACCACGCCCATTTCTATGGCTTTGTCCATGTCTACTGGTTGACAATATTGATGTGTGTGTCGAGTTTCATGCAATTTGAAGCATGTTAAGAGCCTCAAAAACACTCAAGAATATTATTACAGTTTGACCTGTTGCCATGGCAACAATATTTCAAATATCAAAAATCCTGTCATAGGTCTACATCTGCTGTGTATTGACATTACACTGATGAAGTTTGAAGCAAATCAGGTAAAAATAAGAGGGTGATCTCAAAGCATTTTAAAAGTGATACACTTCTTGCTGCCATTTGGTGGCGCTATAACTTTGACTCACAATAGTTACATCCATGTGATCAGACTACTACAACCAACACACTCCTGAAGTTTCATAAACATCAATCAATGTATGCAGAAGTTATAACACATTTCCTGTTTCCTTTTTCTCGCCATAAATTCGTTGCCTCGCCACGGCCAAACCGTTTGAGATATCCAAAATCCGTTTGCAATTAAACAACTTCAATGTGTTCGCAACAAGTTAAAAAAGCTTGGTGTAAATTGGATAAACCCTGTAGGAGTAGTAGTATAAAATTCATAGCCTGTTTTTTCAAAAAATTAACATTCAAACCAAAATAGCTGACTTCCTGTTGGTCGGAGCTAATGAATGTAAATTAGAAAATTGTCCGGCTTGATGAGAATAATATGTGTACCGAGTTTGGTGACTGTAGGAATATCTATCCAGCCCACTGTTGTCAAAAGGTGGCGCTACTGAGCCCCTCCACCACGCCCATTTCTATGGCTTTGTCCATGTCTACTGGTTGACAATATTGATGTGTGTGTCGAGTTTCATGCAATTTGAAGCATGTTAAGAGCCTCAAAAACACTCAAGAATATTATTACAGTTTGACCTGTTGCCATGGCAACAATATTTCAAATATCAAAAATCCTGTCATAGGTCTACATCTGCTGTGTATTGACATTACACTGATGAAGTTTGAAGCAAATCAGGTAAAAATAAGAGGGTGATCTCAAAACATTTCAAAAAGTGATACACTTCCTGCTGCCAGTTGGTGGCGCTATAACTTTGACTCACAATAGTCACATCCATGTGATCAGACTCCTATAACGAACACACTCGTGAAGTTTCATAAAGATCAATATATGTATTAAGACGTTATAACACATTTCCTGTTTCCTTTTTCTCGCCATAAATTCGTTGCCTCGCCACGGCCAAACCGTTCGAGATATCAAAAATCCCCTGGCAATTTTTAATCATCAGTGTCTTGACTTCATGCTGACCGAGTTTGGTGGCGATCGGATTAATCGTCTAGGAGGAGTATATCAAATTCCAGAGCATGCGTTTTTCAAACAACCCTTAATAGCTGACTTCCTGTTGGCGTGGCGATTAACTTAGAGCGCGAAAGTTGTTCGGCCCGATGAGGTCTATATGTGTACCGAGTTTCATACTAATACGTGCAAGCATGTTTAATATATGGACCAAATTTTCAGACTTTTTTCAAGGGGGCGCTGTCGAGCCCCCCTGCCACGCCCGGGTACCAGCCTCTCCGGCGTCCTAATGGCCGCGGATTCCAATGTGTGTGCCAATTTTCAAGAGTTTTTGAGCATGTTAAGGCCCCCAAAAAGCCCCGGAAGACGGAAAAAAAAAAAAAAAAAAAAAAAAAATAATAATAATCCTTAGAAGAACAAGAGGGCCCTGCGCGAATTTTCGCTTGGGCCCTAATAAATATAGCTGCGAGCAGCGATGGCGGGCCCAAGCCCGGTGGCACCGCCACCCCGGTGGCTTCAGGGCAACTGTGCACAGCGGGCAATAGGCACTTAAAACGGTTAAACATCAAAGGACTATGTCAAATTCACTCCACATTTACTGCACTACAAGGTGCCGTTATAGAGCCCCTCCTCCCTGCCCATTTTCAAAGGATTACATGTGCCAAGTTTTAACATTATTCTGATGAATTTTGAAGCAAATCAGGTAAAAATAAGAGGGTGATCTCAAAGCATTTTAAAAGTGATACACTTCTTACTGCCATTTGGTGGCGCTATAACTTTGACTCACAATAGTTACATCCATGTGATCAGACTACTACAACCAACACACTCCTGAAGTTTCATAAACATCAATCAATGTATGCAGAAGTTATAACACATTTCCTGTTTCCCTTTTCTCGCCATAAATTCGTTGCCTCGCCACGGCCAAACCGTTTGAGATATCCAAAATCCGTTTGCAATTAAACAACTTCAATGTGTTAGCAACAAGTTAAAAAAGCTTGGTGTAAATTGGATAAACCCTGTAGGAGTAGTAGTATAAAATTCATAGCCTGTTTTTTCAAAAAATTAACATTCAAACCAAAATAGCTGACTTCCTGTTGGTCGGAGCTAATGAATGTAAATTAGAAAATTGTCCGGCTTGATGAGATCAATATGTGTACCGAGTTTGGTGACTGTAGGAAAAACTAACCCCCCCACTTTTGTCAAAAGGTGGCGCTACTGAGCCCCTCCACCACGCCCATTTCTATGGCTTTGTCCATGTCTACTGGATGACAATATTGATGTGTGTGTCGAGTTTCATGCAATTTGAAGCATGTTAAGAGCCTCAAAAACACTCAAGAATATTATTACAGTTTGACCTGTTGCCATGGCAACAATATTTCAAATATCAAAAATCCTGTCATAGGTCTACATCTGCTGTGTATTGACATTACACTGATGAAGTTTTGAAGCAAATCAGGTAAAAATAAGAGGGTGATCTCAAAACATTTCAAAAAGTGATACACTTCCTGCTGCCAGTTGGTGGCGCTATAACTTTGACTCACAATAGTCACATCCATGTGATCAGACTCCTATAACGAACACACTCGTGAAGTTTCATAAAGATCAATATATGTATTAAGACGTTATAACACATTTCCTGTTTCCTTTTTCTCGCCATAAATTCGTTGCCTCGCCACGGCCAAACCGTTCGAGATATCAAAAATCCCCTGGCAATTTTTAATCATCAGTGTCTTGACTTCATGCTGACCGAGTTTGGTGGCGATCGGATTAATCGTCTAGGAGGAGTATATCAAATTCCAGAGCATGCGTTTTTCAAACAACCCTTAATAGCTGACTTCCTGTTGGCGTGGCGATTAACTTAGAGCGCGAAAGTTGTTCGGCCCGATGAGGTCTATATGTGTACCGAGTTTCATACTAATACGTGCAAGCATGTTTAATATATGGACCAAATTTTCAGACTTTTTCAAGGGGGCGCTGTCGAGCCCCTGCCACGCCCGGGTACCAGCCTCTCCGGCGTCCTAATGGCCGCGGATTCCAATGTGTGTGCCAATTTTCAAGAGTTTTTGAGCATGTTAAGGCCCCCAAAAAGCCCCGGAAGACGGAAAAAAATAAAAAAAATAAAATAAAATATAGCTGCGAGCAGCGATGGCGGGCCCAAGCCCGGTGGCACCGCCACCCCGGTGGCTTCAGGGCAACTGTGCACAGCGGGCAATAGGCACTTAAAACGGTTAAACATCAAAGGACTATGTCAAATTCACTCCACATTTACTGCACTACAAGGTGCCGTTATAGAGCCCCTCCTCCCTGCCCATTTTCAAAGGATTACATGTGCCAAGTTTTAACATTATTCTGATGAATTTTGAAGCAAATCAGGTAAAAATAAGAGGGTGATCTCAATGTATGCTGAAAGTGACACATTTTCTGCTTCCAGTTGGTGGCGCTATGACTTTGAATCACAATAGTCAAATCCATGTGATCAGCCTTGTACAACGAAGACTAAGCCAAAGTTTCATCAAAATCAATTAATGTATGCAGAAGTTATAACACTTTGTTTCCCTTTTCTTGCCATAAATTCGTTGCCTCGCCACGGCCAAACCGTTTGAGATATCCAAAATCCGTTTGCAATTAAACAACTTCAATGTGTTAGCAACAAGTTAAAAAAGCTTGGTGTAAATTGGATAAACCCTGTAGGAGTAGTAGTATAAAATTCATAGCCTGTTTTTTCAAAAAATTAACATTCAAACCAAAATAGCTGACTTCCTGTTGGTCGGAGCTAATGAATGTAAATTAGAAAATTGTCCGGCTTGATGAGAACAATATGTGTACCGAGTTTGGTGACTGTAGGAAAAACTAACCCCCCACTTTTGTCAAAAGGTGGCGCTACTGAGCCCCTCCACCACGCCCATTTCTATGGCTTTGTCCATGTCTACTGGTTGACAATATTGATGTGTGTGTCGAGTTTCATGCAATTTGAAGCATGTTAAGAGCCTCAAAAACACTCAAGAATATTATTACAGTTTGACCTGTTGCCATGGCAACAATATTTCAAATATCAAAAATCCTGTCATAGGTCTACATCTGCTGTGTATTGACATTACACTGATGAAGTTTGAAGCAAATCAGGTAAAAATAAGAGGGTGATCTCAAAGCATTTTAAAAGTGATACACTTCTTGCTGCCATTTGGTGGCGCTATAACTTTGACTCACAATAGTTACATCCATGTGATCAGACTACTACAACCAACACACTCCTGAAGTTTCATAAACATCAATCAATGTATGCAGAAGTTATAACACATTTCCTGTTTCCCTTTTCTGGCCATAAATTCGTTGCCTCGCCACGGCCAAACCGTTTGAGATATCCAAAATCCGTTTGCAATTAAACAACTTCAATGTGTTCGCAACAAGTTAAAAAAAGCTTGGTGTAAATTGGATAAACCCTGTAGGAGTAGTAGTATAAAATTCATAGCCTGTTTTTTCAAAAAATTAACATTCAAACCAAAATAGCTGACTTCCTGTTGGTCGGAGCTAATGAATGTAAATTAGAAAATTGTCCGGCTTGATGAGAATAATATGTGTACCGAGTTTGGTGACTGTAGGAAAAACTAACCCCCCCACTTTTGTCAAAAGGTGGCGCTACTGAGCCCCTCCACCACGCCCATTTCTATGGCTTTGTCCATGTCTACTGGTTGACAATATTGATGTGTGTGTTGAGTTTCATGCAATTTGAAGCATGTTAAGAGCCTCAAAAACACTCAAGAATATTATTACAGTTTGACCTGTTGCCATGGCAACAATATTTCAAATATCAAAAATCCTGTCATAGGTCTACATCTGCTGTGTATTGACATTACACTGATGAAGTTTGAAGCAAATCAGGTAAAAATAAGAGGGTGATCTCAAAACATTTCAAAAAGTGATACACTTCCTGCTGCCAGTTGGTGGCGCTATAACTTTGACTCACAATAGTCACATCCATGTGATCAGACTCCTATAACGAACACACTCGTGAAGTTTCATAAAGATCAATATATGTATTAAGACGTTATAACACATTTCCTGTTTCCTTTTTCTCGCCATAAATTCGTTGCCTCGCCACGGCCAAACCGTTCGAGATATCAAAAATCCCCTGGCAATTTTTAATCATCAGTGTCTTGACTTCCTGCTGACCGAGTTTGGTGGCGATCGGATTAATCGTCTAGGAGGAGTATATCAAATTCCAGAGCATGCGTTTTTCAAACAACCCTTAATAGCTGACTTCCTGTTGGCGTGGCGATTAACTTAGAGCGCGAAAGTTGTTCGGCCCGATGAGGTCTATATGTGTACCGAGTTTCATACTAATACGTGCAAGCATGTTTAATATATGGACCAAATTTTCAGACTTTTTTCAAGGGGACGCTGTCGAGCCCCTGCCACTCCCGGGTACCAGCCTCTCCGGCGTCCTAATGGCCGCGGATTCCAATGTGTGTGCCAATTTTCAAGAGTTTTTGAGCATGTTAAGGCCCCCAAAAAGCCCCGGAAGACGGAAAAAAAAATAATAATAAATAAATAAATAAATATAGCTGCGAGCAGCGATGGCGGGCCCAAGCCCGGTGGCACCGCCACCCCGGTGGCTTCAGGGCAACTGTGCACAGCGGGCAATAGGCACTTAAAACGGTTAAACATCAAAGGACTATGTCAAATTCACTCCACATTTACTGCACTACAAGGTGCCGCTATAGAGCCCCTCCTCCCTGCCCATTTTCAAAGGATTACATGTGCCAAGTTTTAACATTATTCTGATGAATTTTGAAGCAAATCAGGTAAAAATAAGAGGGTGATCTCAATGTATGCTGAAAGTGACACATTTTCTGCTTCCAGTTGGTGGCGCTATGACTTTGAATCACAATAGTCAAATCCATGTGATCAGCCTTGTACAACGAAGACTAAGCCAAAGTTTCATCAAAATCAATTAATGTATGCAGAAGTTATAACACTTTGTTTCCCTTTTCTTGCCATAAATTCGTTGCCTCGCCACGGCCAAACCGTTTGAGATATCCAAAATCCGTTTGCAATTAAACAACTTCAATGTGTTAGCAACAAGTTAAAAAAAGCTTGGTGTAAATTGGATAAACCCTGTAGGAGTAGTAGTATAAAATTCATAGCCTGTTTTTTCAAAAAATTAACATTCAAACCAAAATAGCTGACTTCCTGTTGGTCGGAGCTAATGAATGTAAATTAGAAAATTGTCCGGCTTGATGAGAACAATATGTGTACCGAGTTTGGTGACTGTAGGAAAAACTAACCCCCCCACTTTTGTCAAAAGGTGGCGCTACTGAGCCCCTCCACCACGCCCATTTCTATGGCTTTGTCCATGTCTACTGGTTGACAATATTGATGTGTGTGTCGAGTTTCATACAATTTGAAGCATATTAAGAGCCTCAAAAACACTCAAGAATATTATTACAGTTTGACCTGTTGCCATGGCAACAATATTTCAAATATCAAAAATCCTGTCATAGGTCTACATCTGCTGTGTATTGACATTACACTGATGAAGTTTGAAGCAAATCAGGTAAAAATAAGAGGGTGATCTCAAAGCATTTTAAAAGTGATACACTTCTTGCTGCCATTTGGTGGCGCTATAACTTTGACTCACAATAGTTACATCCATGTGATCAGACTACTACAACCAACACACTCCTGAAGTTTCATAAACATCAATCAATGTATGCAGAAGTTATAACACATTTCCTGTTTCCCTTTTCTCGCCATAAATTCGTTGCCTCGCCACGGCCAAACCGTTTGAGATATCCAAAATCCGTTTGCAATTAAACAACTTCAATGTGTTCGCAACAAGTTAAAAAAAGCTTGGTGTAAATTGGATAAACCCTGTAGGAGTAGTAGTATAAAATTCATAGCCTGTTTTTTCAAAAAATTAACATTCAAACCAAAATAGCTGACTTCCTGTTGGTCGGAGCTAATGAATGTAAATTAGAAAATTGTCCGGCTTGATGAGAATAATATGTGTACCGAGTTTGGTGACTGTAGGAAAAACTAACCCCCCACTTTTGTCAAAAGGTGGCGCTACTGAGCCCCTCCACCACGCCCATTTCTATGGCTTTGTCCATGTCTACTGGTTGACAATATTGATGTGTGTGTTGAGTTTCATGCAATTTGAAGCATGTTAAGAGCCTCAAAAACACTCAAGAATATTATTACAGTTTGACCTGTTGCCATGGCAACAATATTTCAAATATCAAAAATCCTGTCATAGGTCTACATCTGCTGTGTATTGACATTACACTGATGAAGTTTGAAGCAAATCAGGTAAAAATAAGAGGGTGATCTCAAAACATTTCAAAAAGTGATACACTTCCTGCTGCCAGTTGGTGGCGCTATAACTTTGACTCACAATAGTCACATCCATGTGATCAGACTCCTATAACGAACACACTCGTGAAGTTTCATAAAGATCAATATATGTATTAAGACGTTATAACACATTTCCTGTTTCCTTTTTCTCGCCATAAATTCGTTGCCTCGCCACGGCCAAACCGTTCGAGATATCAAAAATCCCCTGGCAATTTTTAATCATCAGTGTCTTGACTTCATGCTGACCGAGTTTGGTGGCGATCGGATTAATCGTCTAGGAGGAGTATATCAAATTCCAGAGCATGCGTTTTTCAAACAACCCTTAATAGCTGACTTCCTGTTGGCGTGGCGATTAACTTAGAGCGCGAAAGTTGTTCGGCCCGATGAGGTCTATATGTGTACCGAGTTTCATACTAATACGTGCAAGCATGTTTAATATATGGACCAAATTTTCAGACTTTTTTCAAGGGGGCGCTGTCGAGCCCCCCTGCCACGCCCGGGTACCAGCCTCTCCGGCGTCCTAATGGCCGCGGATTCCAATGTGTGTGCCAATTTTCAAGAGTTTTTGAGCATGTTAAGGCCCCCAAAAAGCCCCGGAAGACGAAAAAAAAAAAAAAAAATAATAATAATAATAATAATAATCCTTAGAAGAACAAGAGGGCCCTGTGCGAATTTTCGCTTGGGCCCTAATAATAAACGGAGCAATTCCAATAGGGTCCTCACACCATCGGTGCTCGGGCCCTAATAATAATCCTTAGAAGAACAAGAGGGCCCTGCGCGAATTTTCGCTTGGGCCCTAATAATAATCCTTAGAAGAACAAGAGGGCCCTGCGCGAATTTTCGCTTGGGCCCTAAAGAAGAAATATAGCTGCGAGCAGCGATGGCGGGCCCAAGCCCGGTGGCACCGCCACCCCGGTGGCTTCAGGGCAACTGTGCACAGCGGGCAATAGGCACTTAAAACGGTTAAACATCAAAGGACTATGTCAAATTCACTCCACATTTACTGCACTACAAGGTGCCGCTATAGAGCCCCTCCTCCCTGCCCATTTTCAAAGGATTACATGTGCCAAGTTTTAACATTATTCTGATGAATTTTGAAGCAAATCAGGTAAAAATAAGAGGGTGATCTCAATGTATGCTGAAAGTGACACATTTTCTGCTTCCAGTTGGTGGCGCTATGACTTTGAATCACAATAGTCAAATCCATGTGATCAGCCTTGTACAACGAAGACTAAGCCAAAGTTTCATCAAAATCAATTAATGTATGCAGAAGTTATAACACTTTGTTTCCCTTTTCTTGCCATAAATTCGTTGCCTCGCCACGGCCAAACCGTTTGAGATATCCAAAATCCGTTTGCAATTAAACAACTTCAATGTGTTAGCAACAAGTTAAAAAAAGCTTGGTGTAAATTGGATAAACCCTGTAGGAGTAGTAGTTTAAAATTCACAGCCTGTTTTTTCAAAAAATTAACATTCAAACAAAAATAGCCGACTTCCTGTTGGTCGGAGCTAATGAATGAAAATTAGAAAATTGTCCGGCTTGATGAGAACAATATGTGTACCGAGTTTGGTGACTGTAGGAAAAACTAACCCCCACTTTTGTCAAAAGGTGGCGCTACTGAGCCCCTCCACCACGTCCATTTCTATGGCTTTGTCCATGTCTACTGGATGACAATATTGATGTGTGTGTCGAGTTTCATGCAATTTGAAGCATGTTAAGAGCCTCAAAACCACTCAAGAATATTATTACAGTTTGACCTGTTGCCATGGCAACAATATTTCAAATATCAAAAATCCTGTCATAGGTCTACATCTGCTGTGTATTGACATTACACTGATGAAGTTTGAAGCAAATCAGGTAAAAATAAGAGGGTGATCTCAAAACATTTCAAAAAGTGATACACTTCCTGCTGCCAGTTGGTGGCGCTATAACTTTGACTCACAATAGTCACATCCATGTGATCAGACTCCTATAACGAACACACTCGTGAAGTTTCATAAAGATCAATATATGTATTAAGACGTTATAACACATTTCCTGTTTCCTTTTTCTCGCCATAAATTCGTTGCCTCGCCACGGCCAAACCGTTCGAGATATCTAAAATCCCCTGGCAATTTTTAATCATCAGTGTCTTGACTTCATGCTGACCGAGTTTGGTGGCGATCGGATTAATCGTCTAGGAGGAGTATATCAAATTCCATAGCATGCGTTTTTCAAACAACCCTTAATAGCTGACTTCCTGTTGGCGTGGCGATTAACTTAGAGCACGAAAGTTGTTCGGCCCGATGAGGTCTATATGTGTACCGAGTTTCATACTAATACGTGCAAGCATGTTTAATATATGGACCAAATTTTCAGACTTTTTTCAAGGGGGCGCTGTCGAGCCCCCCTGCCACGCCCGGGTACCAGCCTCTCCGGCGTCCTAATGGCCGCGGATTCCAATGTGTGTGCCAATTTTCAAGAGTTTTTGAGCATGTTAAGGCCCCCAAAAAGCCCCGGAAGACGGAAAAAAAATAAAAATAAAAAAAAATAAAAAAATAAAAAAAATAAATATAGCTGCGAGCAGCGATGGCGGGCCCAAGCCCGGTGGCACCGCCACCCCGGTGGCTTCAGGGCAACTGTGCACAGCGGGCAATAGGCACTTAAAACGGTTAAACATCAAAGGACTATGTCAAATTCACTCCACATTTACTGCACTACAAGGTGCCGTTATAGAGCCCCTCCTCCCTGCCCATTTTCAAAGGATTACATGTGCCAAGTTTTAACATTATTCTGATGAATTTTGAAGCAAATCAGGTAAAAATAAGAGGGTGATCTCAATGTATGCTGAAAGTGACACATTTTCTGCTTCCAGTTGGTGGCGCTATGACTTTGAATCACAATAGTCAAATCCATGTGATCAGCCTTGTACAACGAAGACTAAGCCAAAGTTTCATCAAAATCAATTAATGTATGCAGAAGTTATAACACTTTGTTTCCCTTTTCTTGCCATAAATTCGTTGCCTCGCCACGGCCAAACCGTTTGAGATATCCAAAATCCGTTTGCAATTAAACAACTTCAATGTGTTAGCAACAAGTTAAAAAAAACTTGGTGTAAATTGGATAAACCCTGTAGGAGTAGTAGTATAAAATTCATAGCCTGTTTTTTCAAAAAATTAACATTCAAACCAAAATAGCTGACTTCCTGTTGGTCGGAGCTAATGAATGTAAATTAGAAAATTGTCCGGCTTGATGAGAACAATATGTGTACCGAGTTTGGTGACTGTAGGAAAAACTAACCCCCCCACTTTTGTCAAAAGGTGGCGCTACTGAGCCCCTCCACCACGCCCATTTCTATGGCTTTGTCCATGTCTACTGGTTGACAATATTGATGTGTGTGTCGAGTTTCATGCAATTTGAAGCATATTAAGAGCCTCAAAAACACTCAAGAATATTATTACAGTTTGACCTGTTGCCATGGCAACAATATTTCAAATATCAAAAATCCTGTCATAGGTCTACATCTGCTGTGTATTGACATTACACTGATGAAGTTTGAAGCAAATCAGGTAAAAATAAGAGGGTGATCTCAAAGCATTTTAAAAGTGATACACTTCTTGCTGCCATTTGGTGGCGCTATAACTTTGACTCACAATAGTTACATCCATGTGATCAGACTACTACAACCAACACACTCCTGAAGTTTCATAAACATCAATCAATGTATGCAGAAGTTATAACACATTTCCTGTTTCCCTTTTCTCGCCATAAATTCGTTGCCTCGCCACGGCCAAACCGTTTGAGATATCCAAAATCCGTTTGCAATTAAACAACTTCAATGTGTTCGCAACAAGTTAAAAAAAGCTTGGTGTAAATTGGATAAACCCTGTAGGAGTAGTAGTATAAAATTCATAGCCTGTTTTTTCAAAAAATTAACATTCAAACCAAAATAGCTGACTTCCTGTTGGTCGGAGCTAATGAATGTAAATTAGAAAATTGTCCGGCTTGATGAGAATAATATGTGTACCGAGTTTGGTGACTGTAGGAAAAACTAACCCCCCCACTTTTGTCAAAAGGTGGCGCTACTGAGCCCCTCCACCACGCCCATTTCTATGGCTTTGTCCATGTCTACTGGTTGACAATATTGATGTGTGTGTTGAGTTTCATGCAATTTGAAGCATGTTAAGAGCCTCAAAAACACTCAAGAATATTATTACAGTTTGACCTGTTGCCATGGCAACAATATTTCAAATATCAAAAATCCTGTCATAGGTCTACATCTGCTGTGTATTGACATTACACTGATGAAGTTTGAAGCAAATCAGGTAAAAATAAGAGGGTGATCTCAAAACATTTCAAAAAGTGATACACTTCCTGCTGCCAGTTGGTGGCGCTATAACTTTGACTCACAATAGTCACATCCATGTGATCAGACTCCTATAACGAACACACTCGTGAAGTTTCATAAAGATCAATATATGTATTAAGACGTTATAACACATTTCCTGTTTCCTTTTTCTCGCCATAAATTCGTTGCCTCGCCACGGCCAAACCGTTCGAGATATCAAAAATCCCCTGGCAATTTTTAATCATCAGTGTCTTGACTTCCTGCTGACCGAGTTTGGTGGCGATCGGATTAATCGTCTAGGAGGAGTATATCAAATTCCAGAGCATGCGTTTTTCAAACAACCCTTAATAGCTGACTTCCTGTTGGCGTGGCGATTAACTTAGAGCGCGAAAGTTGTTCGGCCCGATGAGGTCTATATGTGTACCGAGTTTCATACTAATACGTGCAAGCATGTTTAATATATGGACCAAATTTTCAGACTTTTTTCAAGGGGACGCTGTCGAGCCCCTGCCACGCCCGGGTACCAGCCTCTCCGGCGTCCTAATGGCCGCGGATTCCAATGTGTGTGCCAATTTTCAAGAGTTTTTGAGCATGTTAAGGCCCCCAAAAAGCCCCGGAAGACGGAAAAAAAAATAATAATAAATAAATAAATAAATATAGCTGCGAGCAGCGATGGCGGGCCCAAGCCCGGTGGCACCGCCACCCCGGTGGCTTCAGGGCAACTGTGCACAGCGGGCAATAGGCACTTAAAACGGTTAAACATCAAAGGACTATGTCAAATTCACTCCACATTTACTGCACTACAAGGTGCCGCTATAGAGCCCCTCCTCCCTGCCCATTTTCAAAGGATTACATGTGCCAAGTTTTAACATTATTCTGATGAATTTTGAAGCAAATCAGGTAAAAATAAGAGGGTGATCTCAATGTATGCTGAAAGTGACACATTTTCTGCTTCCAGTTGGTGGCGCTATGACTTTGAATCACAATAGTCAAATCCATGTGATCAGCCTTGTACAACGAAGACTAAGCCAAAGTTTCATCAAAATCAATTAATGTATGCAGAAGTTATAACACTTTGTTTCCCTTTTCTTGCCATAAATTCGTTGCCTCGCCACGGCCAAACCGTTTGAGATATCCAAAATCCGTTTGCAATTAAACAACTTCAATGTGTTAGCAACAAGTTAAAAAAGCTTGGTGTAAATTGGATAAACCCTGTAGGAGTAGTAGTATAAAATTCATAGCCTGTTTTTTCAAAAAATTAACATTCAAACCAAAATAGCTGACTTCCTGTTGGTCGGAGCTAATGAATGTAAATTAGAAAATTGTCCGGCTTGATGAGAACAATATGTGTACCGAGTTTGGTGACTGTAGGAAAAACTAACCCCCACTTTTGTCAAAAGGTGGCGCTACTGAGCCCCTCCACCACGCCCATTTCTATGGCTTTGTCCATGTCTACTGGTTGACAATATTGATGTGTGTGTCGAGTTTCATACAATTTGAAGCATATTAAGAGCCTCAAAAACACTCAAGAATATTATTACAGTTTGACCTGTTGCCATGGCAACAATATTTCAAATATCAAAAATCCTGTCATAGGTCTACATCTGCTGTGTATTGACATTACACTGATGAAGTTTGAAGCAAATCAGGTAAAAATAAGAGGGTGATCTCAAAACATTTCAAAAAGTGATACACTTCCTGCTGCCAGTTGGTGGCGCTATAACTTTGACTCACAATAGTCACATCCATGTGATCAGACTCCTATAACGAACACACTCGTGAAGTTTCATAAAGATCAATATATGTATTAAGACGTTATAACACATTTCCTGTTTCCTTTTTCTCGCCATAAATTCGTTGCCTCGCCACGGCCAAACCGTTCGAGATATCAAAAATCCCCTGGCAATTTTTAATCATCAGTGTCTTGACTTCCTGCTGACCGAGTTTGGTGGCGATCGGATTAATCGTCTAGGAGGAGTATATCAAATTCCAGAGCATGCGTTTTTCAAACAACCCTTAATAGCTGACTTCCTGTTGGCGTGGCGATTAACTTAGAGCGCGAAAGTTGTTCGGCCCGATGAGGTCTATATGTGTACCGAGTTTCATACTAATACGTGCAAGCATGTTTAATATATGGACCAAATTTTCAGACTTTTTTCAAGGGGACGCTGTCGAGCCCCCCTGCCACGCCCGGGTACCAGCCTCTCCGGCGTCCTAATGGCCGCGGATTCCAATGTGTGTGCCAATTTTCAAGAGTTTTTGAGCATGTTAAGGCCCCCAAAAAGCCCCGGAAGACGGAAAAAAAAATAATAATAAATAAATAAATAAATATAGCTGCGAGCAGCGATGGCGGGCCCAAGCCCGGTGGCACCGCCACCCCGGTGGCTTCAGGGCAACTGTGCACAGCGGGCAATAGGCACTTAAAACGGTTAAACATCAAAGGACTATGTCAAATTCACTCCACATTTACTGCACTACAAGGTGCCGCTATAGAGCCCCTCCTCCCTGCCCATTTTCAAAGGATTACATGTGCCAAGTTTTAACATTATTCTGATGAATTTTGAAGCAAATCAGGTAAAAATAAGAGGGTGATCTCAATGTATGCTGAAAGTGACACATTTTCTGCTTCCAGTTGGTGGCGCTATGACTTTGAATCACAATAGTCAAATCCATGTGATCAGCCTTGTACAACGAAGACTAAGCCAAAGTTTCATCAAAATCAATTAATGTATGCAGAAGTTATAACACTTTGTTTCCCTTTTCTTGCCATAAATTCGTTGCCTCGCCACGGCCAAACCGTTTGAGATATCCAAAATCCGTTTGCAATTAAACAACTTCAATGTGTTAGCAACAAGTTAAAAAAAGCTTGGTGTAAATTGGATAAACCCTGTAGGAGTAGTAGTATAAAATTCATAGCCTGTTTTTTCAAAAAATTAACATTCAAACCAAAATAGCTGACTTCCTGTTGGTCGGAGCTAATGAATGTAAATTAGAAAATTGTCCGGCTTGATGAGAACAATATGTGTACCGAGTTTGGTGACTGTAGGAAAAACTAACCCCCACTTTTGTCAAAAGGTGGCGCTACTGAGCCCCTCCACCACGCCCATTTCTATGGCTTTGTCCATGTCTACTGGTTGACAATATTGATGTGTGTGTCGAGTTTCATACAATTTGAAGCATATTAAGAGCCTCAAAAACACTCAAGAATATTATTACAGTTTGACCTGTTGCCATGGCAACAATATTTCAAATATCAAAAATCCTGTCATAGGTCTACATCTGCTGTGTATTGACATTACACTGATGAAGTTTGAAGCAAATCAGGTAAAAATAAGAGGGTGATCTCAAAGCATTTTAAAAGTGATACACTTCTTGCTGCCATTTGGTGGCGCTATAACTTTGACTCACAATAGTTACATCCATGTGATCAGACTACTACAACCAACACACTCCTGAAGTTTCATAAACATCAATCAATGTATGCAGAAGTTATAACACATTTCCTGTTTCCCTTTTCTCGCCATAAATTCGTTGCCTCGCCACGGCCAAACCGTTTGAGATATCCAAAATCCGTTTGCAATTAAACAACTTCAATGTGTTCGCAACAAGTTAAAAAAAGCTTGGTGTAAATTGGATAAACCCTGTAGGAGTAGTAGTATAAAATTCATAGCCTGTTTTTTCAAAAAATTAACATTCAAACCAAAATAGCTGACTTCCTGTTGGTCGGAGCTAATGAATGTAAATTAGAAAATTGTCCGGCTTGATGAGAATAATATGTGTACCGAGTTTGGTGACTGTAGGAAAAACTAACCCCCACTTTTGTCAAAAGGTGGCGCTACTGAGCCCCTCCACCACGCCCATTTCTATGGCTTTGTCCATGTCTACTGGTTGACAATATTGATGTGTGTGTTGAGTTTCATGCAATTTGAAGCATGTTAAGAGCCTCAAAAACACTCAAGAATATTATTACAGTTTGACCTGTTGCCATGGCAACAATATTTCAAATATCAAAAATCCTGTCATAGGTCTACATCTGCTGTGTATTGACATTACACTGATGAAGTTTGAAGCAAATCAGGTAAAAATAAGAGGGTGATCTCAAAACATTTCAAAAAGTGATACACTTCCTGCTGCCAGTTGGTGGCGCTATAACTTTGACTCACAATAGTCACATCCATGTGATCAGACTCCTATAACGAACACACTCGTGAAGTTTCATAAAGATCAATATATGTATTAAGACGTTATAACACATTTCCTGTTTCCTTTTTCTCGCCATAAATTCGTTGCCTCGCCACGGCCAAACCGTTCGAGATATCAAAAATCCCCTGGCAATTTTTAATCATCAGTGTCTTGACTTCATGCTGACCGAGTTTGGTGGCGATCGGATTAATCGTCTAGGAGGAGTATATCAAATTCCAGAGCATGCGTTTTTCAAACAACCCTTAATAGCTGACTTCCTGTTGGCGTGGCGATTAACTTAGAGCGCGAAAGTTGTTCGGCCCGATGAGGTCTATATGTGTACCGAGTTTCATACTAATACGTGCAAGCATGTTTAATATATGGACCAAATTTTCAGACTTTTTTCAAGGGGGCGCTGTCGAGCCCCCCTGCCACGCCCGGGTACCAGCCTCTCCGGCGTCCTAATGGCCGCGGATTCCAATGTGTGTGCCAATTTTCAAGAGTTTTTGAGCATGTTAAGGCCCCCAAAAAGCCCCGGAAGACGAAAAAAAAAAAAAAATAATAATAATAATAATAATAATCCTTAGAAGAACAAGAGGGCCCTGTGCGAATTTTCGCTTGGGCCCTAATAATAAACGGAGCAATTCCAATAGGGTCCTCACACCATCGGTGCTCGGGCCCTAATAATAATCCTTAGAAGAACAAGAGGGCCCTGCGCGAATTTTCGCTTGGGCCCTAATAATAATCCTTAGAAGAACAAGAGGGCCCTGCGCGAATTTTCGCTTGGGCCCTAAAGAAGAAATATAGCTGCGAGCAGCGATGGCGGGCCCAAGCCCGGTGGCACCGCCACCCCGGTGGCTTCAGGGCAACTGTGCACAGCGGGCAATAGGCACTTAAAACGGTTAAACATCAAAGGACTATGTCAAATTCACTCCACATTTACTGCACTACAAGGTGCCGCTATAGAGCCCCTCCTCCCTGCCCATTTTCAAAGGATTACATGTGCCAAGTTTTAACATTATTCTGATGAATTTTGAAGCAAATCAGGTAAAAATAAGAGGGTGATCTCAATGTATGCTGAAAGTGACACATTTTCTGCTTCCAGTTGGTGGCGCTATGACTTTGAATCACAATAGTCAAATCCATGTGATCAGCCTTGTACAACGAAGACTAAGCCAAAGTTTCATCAAAATCAATTAATGTATGCAGAAGTTATAACACTTTGTTTCCCTTTTCTTGCCATAAATTCGTTGCCTCGCCACGGCCAAACCGTTTGAGATATCCAAAATCCGTTTGCAATTAAACAACTTCAATGTGTTAGCAACAAGTTAAAAAAAGCTTGGTGTAAATTGGATAAACCCTGTAGGAGTAGTAGTTTAAAATTCACAGCCTGTTTTTTCAAAAAATTAACATTCAAACAAAAATAGCCGACTTCCTGTTGGTCGGAGCTAATGAATGAAAATTAGAAAATTGTCCGGCTTGATGAGAACAATATGTGTACCGAGTTTGGTGACTGTAGGAAAAACTAACCCCCACTTTTGTCAAAAGGTGGCGCTACTGAGCCCCTCCACCACGTCCATTTCTATGGCTTTGTCCATGTCTACTGGATGACAATATTGATGTGTGTGTCGAGTTTCATGCAATTTGAAGCATGTTAAGAGCCTCAAAACCACTCAAGAATATTATTACAGTTTGACCTGTTGCCATGGCAACAATATTTCAAATATCAAAAATCCTGTCATAGGTCTACATCTGCTGTGTATTGACATTACACTGATGAAGTTTGAAGCAAATCAGGTAAAAATAAGAGGGTGATCTCAAAACATTTCAAAAAGTGATACACTTCCTGCTGCCAGTTGGTGGCGCTATAACTTTGACTCACAATAGTCACATCCATGTGATCAGACTCCTATAACGAACACACTCGTGAAGTTTCATAAAGATCAATATATGTATTAAGACGTTATAACACATTTCCTGTTTCCTTTTTCTCGCCATAAATTCGTTGCCTCGCCACGGCCAAACCGTTCGAGATATCTAAAATCCCCTGGCAATTTTTAATCATCAGTGTCTTGACTTCATGCTGACCGAGTTTGGTGGCGATCGGATTAATCGTCTAGGAGGAGTATATCAAATTCCATAGCATGCGTTTTTCAAACAACCCTTAATAGCTGACTTCCTGTTGGCGTGGCGATTAACTTAGAGCACGAAAGTTGTTCGGCCCGATGAGGTCTATATGTGTACCGAGTTTCATACTAATACGTGCAAGCATGTTTAATATATGGACCAAATTTTCAGACTTTTTTCAAGGGGGCGCTGTCGAGCCCCCCTGCCACGCCCGGGTACCAGCCTCTCCGGCGTCCTAATGGCCGCGGATTCCAATGTGTGTGCCAATTTTCAAGAGTTTTTGAGCATGTTAAGGCCCCCAAAAAGCCCCGGAAGACGGAAAAAAAATAAAATAAAAAAAAAAAAAAAAAAAAAATAAATATAGCTGCGATTAGCGATGGCGGGCCCAAGCCCGGTGGCACCGCCACCCCGGTGGCTTCAGGGCAACTGTGCACAGCGGGCAATAGGCACTTAAAACGGTTAAACATCAAAGGACTATGTCAAATTCACTCCACATTTACTGCACTACAAGGTGCCGTTATAGAGCCCCTCCTCCCTGCCCATTTTCAAAGGATTACATGTGCCAAGTTTTAACATTATTCTGATGAATTTTGAAGCAAATCAGGTAAAAATAAGAGGGTGATCTCAATGTATGCTGAAAGTGACACATTTTCTGCTTCCAGTTGGTGGCGCTATGACTTTGAATCACAATAGTCAAATCCATGTGATCAGCCTTGTACAACGAAGACTAAGCCAAAGTTTCATCAAAATCAATTAATGTATGCAGAAGTTATAACACTTTGTTTCCCTTTTCTTGCCATAAATTCGTTGCCTCGCCACGGCCAAACCGTTTGAGATATCCAAAATCCGTTTGCAATTAAACAACTTCAATGTGTTAGCAACAAGTTAAAAAAAGCTTGGTGTAAATTGGATAAACCCTGTAGGAGTAGTAGTATAAAATTCATAGCCTGTTTTTTCAAAAAATTAACATTCAAACAAAAATAGCCGACTTCCTGTTGGTCGGAGCTAATGAATGAAAATTAGAAAATTGTCCGGCTTGATGAGAACAATATGTGTACCGAGTTTGGTGACTGTAGGAAAAACTAACCCCCCCACTTTTGTCAAAAGGTGGCGCTACTGAGCCCCTCCACCACGTCCATTTCTATGGCTTTGTCCATGTCTACTGGATGACAATATTGATGTGTGTGTCGAGTTTCATGCAATTTGAAGCATGTTAAGAGCCTCAAAACCACTCAAGAATATTATTACAGTTTGACCTGTTGCCATGGCAACAATATTTCAAATATCAAAAATCCTGTCATAGGTCTACATCTGCTGTGTATTGACATTACACTGATGAAGTTTGAAGCAAATCAGGTAAAAATAAGAGGGTGATCTCAAAACATTTCAAAAAGTGATACACTTCCTGCTGCCAGTTGGTGGCGCTATAACTTTGACTCACAATAGTCACATCCATGTGATCAGACTCCTATAACGAACACACTCGTGAAGTTTCATAAAGATCAATATATGTATTAAGACGTTATAACACATTTCCTGTTTCCTTTTTCTCGCCATAAATTCGTTGCCTCGCCACGGCCAAACCGTTCGAGATATCTAAAATCCCCTGGCAATTTTTAATCATCAGTGTCTTGACTTCATGCTGACCGAGTTTGGTGGCGATCGGATTAATCGTCTAGGAGGAGTATATCAAATTCCATAGCATGCGTTTTTCAAACAACCCTTAATAGCTGACTTCCTGTTGGCGTGGCGATTAACTTAGAGCACGAAAGTTGTTCGGCCCGATGAGGTCTATATGTGTACCGAGTTTCATACTAATACGTGCAAGCATGTTTAATATATGGACCAAATTTTCAGACTTTTTTCAAGGGGACGCTGTCGAGCCCCCCTGCCACGCCCGGGTACCAGCCTCTCCGGCGTCCTAATGGCCGCGGATTCCAATGTGTGTGCCAATTTTCAAGAGTTTTTGAGCATGTTAAGGCCCCCAAAAAGCCCCGGAAGACGGAAAAAAAATAAAAATTAAAAAAAAAAAAAAAAAAAAAAAAAAATATAGCTGCGAGCAGCGATGGCGGGCCCAAGCCCGGTGGCACCGCCACCCCGGTGGCTTCAGGGCAACTGTGCACAGCGGGCAATAGGCACTTAAAACGGTTAAACATCAAAGGACTATGGCAAATTCACTCCACATTTACTGCACTACAAGGTGCCGTTATAGAGCCCCTCCTCCCTGCCCATTTTCAAAGGATTACATGTGCCAAGTTTTAACATTATTCTGATGAATTTTGAAGCAAATCAGGTAAAAATAAGAGGGTGATCTCAATGTATGCTGAAAGTGACACATTTTCTGCTTCCAGTTGGTGGCGCTATGACTTTGAATCACAATAGTCAAATCCATGTGATCAGCCTTGTACAACGAAGACTAAGCCAAAGTTTCATCAAAATCAATTAATGTATGCAGAAGTTATAACACTTTGTTTCCCTTTTCTTGCCATAAATTCGTTGCCTCGCCACGGCCAAACCGTTTGAGATATCCAAAATCCGTTTGCAATTAAACAACTTCAATGTGTTAGCAACAAGTTAAAAAAAACTTGGTGTAAATTGGATAAACCCTGTAGGAGTAGTAGTATAAAATTCATAGCCTGTTTTTTCAAAAAATTAACATTCAAACCAAAATAGCTGACTTCCTGTTGGTCGGAGCTAATGAATGTAAATTAGAAAATTGTCCGGCTTGATGAGAACAATATGTGTACCGAGTTTGGTGACTGTAGGAAAAACTAACCCCCACTTTTGTCAAAAGGTGGCGCTACTGAGCCCCTCCACCACGCCCATTTCTATGGCTTTGTCCATGTCTACTGGTTGACAATATTGATGTGTGTGTCGAGTTTCATGCAATTTGAAGCATATTAAGAGCCTCAAAAACACTCAAGAATATTATTACAGTTTGACCTGTTGCCATGGCAACAATATTTCAAATATCAAAAATCCTGTCATAGGTCTACATCTGCTGTGTATTGACATTACACTGATGAAGTTTGAAGCAAATCAGGTAAAAATAAGAGGGTGATCTCAAAGCATTTTAAAAGTGATACACTTCTTGCTGCCATTTGGTGGCGCTATAACTTTGACTCACAATAGTTACATCCATGTGATCAGACTACTACAACCAACACACTCCTGAAGTTTCATAAACATCAATCAATGTATGCAGAAGTTATAACACATTTCCTGTTTCCCTTTTCTCGCCATAAATTCGTTGCCTCGCCACGGCCAAACCGTTTGAGATATCCAAAATCCGTTTGCAATTAAACAACTTCAATGTGTTCGCAACAAGTTAAAAAAGCTTGGTGTAAATTGGATAAACCCTGTAGGAGTAGTAGTATAAAATTCATAGCCTGTTTTTTCAAAAAATTAACATTCAAACCAAAATAGCTGACTTCCTGTTGGTCGGAGCTAATGAATGTAAATTAGAAAATTGTCCGGCTTGATGAGAATAATATGTGTACCGAGTTTGGTGACTGTAGGAAAAACTAACACCCACTTTTGTCAAAAGGTGGCGCTACTGAGCCCCTCCACCACGCCCATTTCTATGGCTTTGTCCATGTCTACTGGTTGACAATATTGATGTGTGTGTTGAGTTTCATGCAATTTGAAGCATGTTAAGAGCCTCAAAAACACTCAAGAATATTATTACAGTTTGACCTGTTGCCATGGCAACAATATTTCAAATATCAAAAATCCTGTCATAGGTCTACATCTGCTGTGTATTGACATTACACTGATGAAGTTTGAAGCAAATCAGGTAAAAATAAGAGGGTGATCTCAAAACATTTCAAAAAGTGATACACTTCCTGCTGCCAGTTGGTGGCGCTATAACTTTGACTCACAATAGTCACATCCATGTGATCAGACTCCTATAACGAACACACTCGTGAAGTTTCATAAAGATCAATATATGTATTAAGACGTTATAACACATTTCCTGTTTCCTTTTTCTCGCCATAAATTCGTTGCCTCGCCACGGCCAAACCGTTCGAGATATCAAAAATCCCCTGGCAATTTTTAATCATCAGTGTCTTGACTTCCTGCTGACCGAGTTTGGTGGCGATCGGATTAATCGTCTAGGAGGAGTATATCAAATTCCAGAGCATGCGTTTTTCAAACAACCCTTAATAGCTGACTTCCTGTTGGCGTGGCGATTAACTTAGAGCGCGAAAGTTGTTCGGCCCGATGAGGTCTATATGTGTACCGAGTTTCATACTAATACGTGCAAGCATGTTTAATATATGGACCAAATTTTCAGACTTTTTTCAAGGGGACGCTGTCGAGCCACCCTGCCACGCCCGGGTACCAGCCTCTCCGGCGTCCTAATGGCCGCGGATTCCAATGTGTGTGCCAATTTTCAAGAGTTTTTGAGCATGTTAAGGCCCCCAAAAAGCCCCGGAAGACGGAAAAAAAAATAATAATAAATAAATAAATAAATATAGCTGCGAGCAGCGATGGCGGGCCCAAGCCCGGTGGCACCGCCACCCCGGTGGCTTCAGGGCAACTGTGCACAGCGGGCAATAGGCACTTAAAACGGTTAAACATCAAAGGACTATGTCAAATTCACTCCACATTTACTGCACTACAAGGTGCCGCTATAGAGCCCCTCCTCCCTGCCCATTTTCAAAGGATTACATGTGCCAAGTTTTAACATTATTCTGATGAATTTTGAAGCAAATCAGGTAAAAATAAGAGGGTGATCTCAATGTATGCTGAAAGTGACACATTTTCTGCTTCCAGTTGGTGGCGCTATGACTTTGAATCACAATAGTCAAATCCATGTGATCAGCCTTGTACAACGAAGACTAAGCCAAAGTTTCATCAAAATCAATTAATGTATGCAGAAGTTATAACACTTTGTTTCCCTTTTCTTGCCATAAATTCGTTGCCTCGCCACGGCCAAACCGTTTGAGATATCCAAAATCCGTTTGCAATTAAACAACTTCAATGTGTTAGCAACAAGTTAAAAAAAGCTTGGTGTAAATTGGATAAACCCTGTAGGAGTAGTAGTATAAAATTCATAGCCTGTTTTTTCAAAAAATTAACATTCAAACCAAAATAGCTGACTTCCTGTTGGTCGGAGCTAATGAATGTAAATTAGAAAATTGTCCGGCTTGATGAGAACAATATGTGTACCGAGTTTGGTGACTGTAGGAAAAACTAACCCCCACTTTTGTCAAAAGGTGGCGCTACTGAGCCCCTCCACCACGCCCATTTCTATGGCTTTGTCCATGTCTACTGGTTGACAATATTGATGTGTGTGTCGAGTTTCATGCAATTTGAAGCATATTAAGAGCCTCAAAAACACTCAAGAATATTATTACAGTTTGACCTGTTGCCATGGCAACAATATTTCAAATATCAAAAATCCTGTCATAGGTCTACATCTGCTGTGTATTGACATTACACTGATGAAGTTTGAAGCAAATCAGGTAAAAATAAGAGGGTGATCTCAAAGCATTTTAAAAGTGATACACTTCTTGCTGCCATTTGGTGGCGCTATAACTTTGACTCACAATAGTTACATCCATGTGATCAGACTACTACAACCAACACACTCCTGAAGTTTCATAAACATCAATCAATGTATGCAGAAGTTATAACACATTTCCTGTTTCCCTTTTCTCGCCATAAATTCGTTGCCTCGCCACGGCCAAACCGTTTGAGATATCCAAAATCCGTTTGCAATTAAACAACTTCAATGTGTTCGCAACAAGTTAAAAAAAGCTTGGTGTAAATTGGATAAACCCTGTAGGAGTAGTAGTATAAAATTCATAGCCTGTTTTTTCAAAAAATTAACATTCAAACCAAAATAGCTGACTTCCTGTTGGTCGGAGCTAATGAATGTAAATTAGAAAATTGTCCGGCTTGATGAGAATAATATGTGTACCGAGTTTGGTGACTGTAGGAAAAACTAACCCCCCACTTTTGTCAAAAGGTGGCGCTACTGAGCCCCTCCACCACGCCCATTTCTATGGCTTTGTCCATGTCTACTGGTTGACAATATTGATGTGTGTGTTGAGTTTCATGCAATTTGAAGCATGTTAAGAGCCTCAAAAACACTCAAGAATATTATTACAGTTTGACCTGTTGCCATGGCAACAATATTTCAAATATCAAAAATCCTGTCATAGGTCTACATCTGCTGTGTATTGACATTACACTGATGAAGTTTGAAGCAAATCAGGTAAAAATAAGAGGGTGATCTCAAAACATTTCAAAAAGTGATACACTTCCTGCTGCCAGTTGGTGGCGCTATAACTTTGACTCACAATAGTCACATCCATGTGATCAGACTCCTATAACGAACACACTCGTGAAGTTTCATAAAGATCAATATATGTATTAAGACGTTATAACACATTTCCTGTTTCCTTTTTCTCGCCATAAATTCGTTGCCTCGCCACGGCCAAACCGTTCGAGATATCAAAAATCCCCTGGCAATTTTTAATCATCAGTGTCTTGACTTCATGCTGACCGAGTTTGGTGGCGATCGGATTAATCGTCTAGGAGGAGTATATCAAATTCCAGAGCATGCGTTTTTCAAACAACCCTTAATAGCTGACTTCCTGTTGGCGTGGCGATTAACTTAGAGCGCGAAAGTTGTTTGGCCCGATGAGGTCTATATGTGTACCGAGTTTCATACTAATACGTGCAAGCATGTTTAATATATGGACCAAATTTTCAGACTTTTTTCAAGGGGGCGCTGTCGAGCCCCCCTGCCACGCCCGGGTACCAGCCTCTCCGGCGTCCTAATGGCCGCGGATTCCAATGTGTGTGCCAATTTTCAAGAGTTTTTGAGCATGTTAAGGCCCCCAAAAAGCCCCGGAAGACGGAAAAAAAAAAAAAAATAAAAAAATAATAATAAATATAGCTGCGAGCAGCGATGGCGGGCCCAAGCCCGGTGGCACCGCCACCCCGGTGGCTTCAGGGCAACTGTGCACAGCGGGCAATAGGCACTTAAAACGGTTAAACATCAAAGGACTATGTCAAATTCACTCCACATTTACTGCACTACAAGGTGCCGTTATAGAGCCCCTCCTCCCTGCCCATTTTCAAAGGATTACATGTGCCAAGTTTTAACATTATTCTGATGAATTTTGAAGCAAATCAGGTAAAAATAAGAGGGTGATCTCAATGTATGCTGAAAGTGACACATTTTCTGCTTCCAGTTGGTGGCGCTATGACTTTGAATCACAATAGTCAAATCCATGTGATCAGCCTTGTACAACGAAGACTAAGCCAAAGTTTCATCAAAATCAATTAATGTATGCAGAAGTTATAACACTTTGTTTCCCTTTTCTTGCCATAAATTCGTTGCCTCGCCACGGCCAAACCGTTTGAGATATCCAAAATCCGTTTGCAATTAAACAACTTCAATGTGTTAGCAACAAGTTAAAAAAGCTTGGTGTAAATTGGATAAACCCTGTAGGAGTAGTAGTATAAAATTCATAGCCTGTTTTTTCAAAAAATTAACATTCAAACCAAAATAGCTGACTTCCTGTTGGTCAGAGCTAATGAATGTAAATTAGAAAATTGTCCGGCTTGATGAGAATAATATGTGTACCGAGTTTGGTGACTGTAGGAAAAACTAACCCCCCCACTTTTGTCAAAAGGTGGCGCTACTGAGCCCCTCCACCACGCCCATTTCTATGGCTTTGTCCATGTCTACTGGTTGACAATATTGATGTGTGTGTCGAGTTTCATGCAATTTGAAGCATGTTAAGAGCCTCAAAAACACTCAAGAATATTATTACAGTTTGACCTGTTGCCATGGCAACAATATTTCAAATATCAAAAATCCTGTCATAGGTCTACATCTGCTGTGTATTGACATTACACTGATGAAGTTTGAAGCAAATCAGGTAAAAATAAGAGGGTGATCTCAAAGCATTTTAAAAGTGATACACTTCTTGCTGCCATTTGGTGGCGCTATAACTTTGACTCACAATAGTTACATCCATGTGATCAGCCTTGTACAACGAAGACTAAGCCGAAGTTTCATCAAAATCAATTAATGTATGCAGAAGTTATAACACATTTCCTGTTTCCCTTTTCTCGCCATAAATTCGTTGCCTCGCCACGGCCAAACCGTTTGAGATATCCAAAATCCGTTTGCAATTAAACAACTTCAATGTGTTCGCAACAAGTTAAAAAAAGCTTGGTGTAAATTGGATAAACCCTGTAGGAGTAGTAGTATAAAATTCATAGCCTGTTTTTTCAAAAAATTAACATTCAAACCAAAATAGCTGACTTCCTGTTGGTCGGAGCTAATGAATGTAAATTAGAAAATTGTCCGGCTTGATGAGAATAATATGTGTACCGAGTTTGGTGACTGTAGGAAAAACTAACCCCCCCACTTTTGTCAAAAGGTGGCGCTACTGAGCCCCTCCACCACGCCCATTTCTATGGCTTTGTCCATGTCTACTGGTTGACAATATTGATGTGTGTGTCGAGTTTCATGCAATTTGAAGCATGTTAAGAGCCTCAAAAACACTCAAGAATATTATTACAGTTTGACCTGTTGCCATGGCAACAATATTTCAAATATCAAAAATCCTGTCATAGGTCTACATCTGCTGTGTATTGACATTACACTGATGAAGTTTGAAGCAAATCAGGTAAAAATAAGAGGGTGATCTCAAAACATTTCAAAAAGTGATACACTTCCTGCTGCCAGTTGGTGGCGCTATAACTTTGACTCACAATAGTCACATCCATGTGATCAGACTCCTATAACGAACACACTCGTGAAGTTTCATAAAGATCAATATATGTATTAAGACGTTATAACACATTTCCTGTTTCCTTTTTCTCGCCATAAATTCGTTGCCTCGCCACGGCCAAACCGTTCGAGATATCAAAAATCCCCTGGCAATTTTTAATCATCAGTGTCTTGACTTCATGCTGACCGAGTTTGGTGGCGATCGGATTAATCGTCTAGGAGGAGTATATCAAATTCCAGAGCATGCGTTTTTCAAACAACCCTTAATAGCTGACTTCCTGTTGGCGTGGCGATTAACTTAGAGCGCGAAAGTTGTTCGGCCCGATGAGGTCTATATGTGTACCGAGTTTCATACTAATACGTGCAAGCATGTTTAATATATGGACCAAATTTTCAGACTTTTTTCAAGGGGGCGCTGTCGAGCCCCCCTGCCACGCCCGGGTACCAGCCTCTCCGGCGTCCTAATGGCCGCGGATTCCAATGTGTGTGCCAATTTTCAAGAGTTTTTGAGCATGTTAAGGCCCCCAAAAAGCCCCGGAAGACGGAAAAAAAAAAAAAAAAAAAAAAAAAAATAATAATAATTAAAGCTGCAAGCAGCGATGAAAGGGCCCTCGCACCCGGGCTCACCGCCACCCATTGGCCTTAGGAAAACAGAGAACAGTGGTCGACATGCATGTAAGCGAATGAATACAGGAGAATTATGCCATTAAGTCATTTCGAATTGCCACACTTCCTGCTGCCAACAGGTGGCGCTTTGACCATAACCAAATATTGCGATATAGATGTGTTCAGACCCGGACTGTTATCAAACACGTGAAGTTTGGAGCAGATCGGACATCATATGCCTGAGCTACAACAACTTCCTGTTTCATGGCGTTTATCGCATACATTAACACTTAGCCAAGTGTTTCATGATTTAACGTGTTTCTAGTATGTTTGGTACTTTGTGGCATATTAAATTTGTGGTTCTGGGAGGGAATTACAGTGTAAAGCATGCCATTTCCTGTTGCCAGCAGGTGGCGCTATGACTAACGGAATATTGGCATATAGATATGTTCAGGCCAGGACTCTTATCACACATTTGGAGCAGATCGGACATAGTATGCCTGAGTTACAACGGCTTCCTTTTTCATGGCGGAACAACAGACTTTGTCATGCCGCCACGGACACGCCCTTCAACGAAAACTGTAAATCTTCGCAATTTAATGTCACAAAGGCCTTTAGATTAGACTGACAAAAAAATGAAATTGATCTGATTAAATCTCTAGGAGGAGTTAATCACAGTGTAAAACATGTAATTTTCTGTTGCCCCCAGGTGGCGCTATGACTGTAACTGAATATTGGCATATAGATGTCTTCAGGCCAGGACTCTAATAAAACATGTGAAGTTTGGGGTAGATCAGACATTGTTTGCCCGAGTTACAATAACTTCCTGTTTCATGGCAAAACATCGAAATTTGCCAGGCCGAGACTTTTTTGTAAGTATTGGGCTGTTAGATGTGTGTACCAAATTTCATACCTGTACGTGAAACGTAGTGTCAGGGGCACTTCGTTGAAATTTTGTAGGTGGCGCTATCGAGCCATTTTGCCACACTTAATTCTGAAACCCATATCAGACGTAAATTTTCACCACTTCTGACGCATCTGCAAAGTTTCATGAGTTTTCGAGTATGTTTCGGCCCTCAAAAAAGTGATTCACCTTACATGGCGAAACATCAGACTTTGTCAGTCACCACGGACTAAAACTCAAGATCTTTGCGATTTAACATCTCAAAGGCGTTAAGATTAGACTGGCCATATATGATGTTCATTTGGTTTAATCTCTATGAGGAGTTAATCACAGTGTAAAACATGTCATTTCCTGTTGCCCCCAGGTGGCGCTATGACTGTAACTGAATATTGTCATATAGATGTCTTCAGGTCAGGACTCTAATAAAACATGTGAAGTTTGGGGCAGATCAGACATTGTATGCCCGAGTTACAACAACTTCCTGTTTCATTGCGAAACGTCGAAATTTGCCAGGCCGCCACGGACACGCCCTTCAGCGAAAACTCTAGATCTTCGCAATTTAATGTCTCAAAGGCCTTTAGATTAGACTGACCAAATATGATGTTGATCTGATTAAAGCTCTAGGAAGAGTTTGTTAAAGTACAACGCCTGGAAAAGGCAAAAACTGCCCAAATTTTGCAAAGAAAATTAAAAATATCTCACTTCCTGTTGGTTTTCAGATTTCACTCCAAGAGACTTTTTTGTAAGTATTGGGCTGTTAGATGTGTGTACCAAATTTCATACCTGTACGTGAAACGTAGTGTCAGGGGCACTTCGTTGAAATTTTGTAGGTGCACTATCGAGCCATTTTGCCACACTTAATTCTGAAACCCATATCAGACGTAAATTTTCACCACTTCTGACGCATCTGCAAAGTTTCATGAGTTTTCGAGTATGTTTCGGCCCTCAAAAAAGTGATTCACCTTACATGGCGAAACATCAGACTTTGTCAGTCACCACGGACTAAAACTCAAGATCTTTGCGATTTAACATCTCAAAGGCGTTAAGATTAGACTGGCCATATATGATGTTCATTTGGTTTAATCTCTATGAGGAGTTAATCACAGTGTAAAACATGTCATTTCCTGTTGCCCCCAGGTGGCGCTATGACTGTAACTGAATATTGTCATATAGGTGTCTTCAGGTCAGGACTCTAATAAAACATGTGAAGTTTGGGGCAGATCAGACATTGTATGCCCGAGTTACAACAACTTCCTGTTTCATTGCGAAACGTCGAAATTTGCCAGGCCGCCACGGACCCGCCCTTCAGCGAAAACTCTAGATCTTCGCAATTTAACGTCTAAAAGGCCTTTAGATTAGACTGACCAAATATGATGTTGATCTGATTAAAGCTCTAGGAGGAGTTCGTTAAAGTACAACATGTGGAAATGGCAAAAACTACCAAAATTTTGTAGAGAAAATTCAAAATATCTCACTTCCTGTTGGGTTTACAAACTTTGCAACCAGGGGCTTTTTTGTAGGTATTGGGCTGTTACATCTGTCTACCGAATTTCATAACTGTACGTGAAATGTAGCACGAAGGGCGCTTAATTGAAATTTTGTAGGTGGCGCTATCGAGCCATTTTGCCACGCCTAATTCTGAAACCCATATCAGATGTAAATTTTCACCACTTCTGACACATGTGCAAAGTTTCATGAGTTTTTGAGAACGTTTAGGCCCTCAAAAATGTGATTCATTTTGGAGAAGAAAAAAATTTTTTGCTGAGCAATTCCAATAGGGTCCTCACACCATCGGTGCTCGGGCCCTAATAATCCTTAGAAGAACAAGAGGGCCCTGCGCGAATTTTCGCTTGGGCCCTAATAATCCTTAGAAGAACAAGAGGGCCCTGTGCGAATTTTCGCTTGGGCCCTAATAATAAACGGAGCAATTCCAATAGGGTCCTCACACCATCGGTGCTCGGGCCCTAATAATAATCCTTAGAAGAACAAGAGGGCCCTGCGCGAATTTTCGCTTGGGCCCTAATAATAATCCTTAGAAGAACAAGAGGGCCCTGCGCGAATTTTCGCTTGGGCCCTAAAGAAGAAATATAGCTGCGAGCAGCGATGGCGGGCCCAAGCCCGGTGGCACCGCCACCCCGGTGGCTTCAGGGCAACTGTGCACAGCGGGCAATAGGCACTTAAAACGGTTAAACATCAAAGGACTATGTCAAATTCACTCCACATTTACTGCACTACAAGGTGCCGCTATAGAGCCCCTCCTCCCTGCCCATTTTCAAAGGATTACATGTGCCAAGTTTTAACATTATTCTGATGAATTTTGAAGCAAATCAGGTAAAAATAAGAGGGTGATCTCAATGTATGCTGAAAGTGACACATTTTCTGCTTCCAGTTGGTGGCGCTATGACTTTGAATCACAATAGTCAAATCCATGTGATCAGCCTTGTACAACGAAGACTAAGCCAAAGTTTCATCAAAATCAATTAATGTATGCAGAAGTTATAACACTTTGTTTCCCTTTTCTTGCCATAAATTCGTTGCCTCGCCACGGCCAAACCGTTTGAGATATCCAAAATCCGTTTGCAATTAAACAACTTCAATGTGTTAGCAACAAGTTAAAAAAGCTTGGTGTAAATTGGATAAACCCTGTAGGAGTAGTAGTTTAAAATTCACAGCCTGTTTTTTCAAAAAATTAACATTCAAACAAAAATAGCCGACTTCCTGTTGGTCGGAGCTAATGAATGAAAATTAGAAAATTGTCCGGCTTGATGAGAACAATATGTGTACCGAGTTTGGTGACTGTAGGAAAAACTAACCCCCACTTTTGTCAAAAGGTGGCGCTACTGAGCCCCTCCACCACGTCCATTTCTATGGCTTTGTCCATGTCTACTGGATGACAATATTGATGTGTGTGTCGAGTTTCATGCAATTTGAAGCATGTTAAGAGCCTCAAAACCACTCAAGAATATTATTACAGTTTGACCTGTTGCCATGGCAACAATATTTCAAATATCAAAAATCCTGTCATAGGTCTACATCTGCTGTGTATTGACATTACACTGATGAAGTTTGAAGCAAATCAGGTAAAAATAAGAGGGTGATCTCAAAACATTTCAAAAAGTGATACACTTCCTGCTGCCAGTTGGTGGCGCTATAACTTTGACTCACAATAGTCACATCCATGTGATCAGACTCCTATAACGAACACACTCGTGAAGTTTCATAAAGATCAATATATGTATTAAGACGTTATAACACATTTCCTGTTTCCTTTTTCTCGCCATAAATTCGTTGCCTCGCCACGGCCAAACCGTTCGAGATATCTAAAATCCCCTGGCAATTTTTAATCATCAGTGTCTTGACTTCATGCTGACCGAGTTTGGTGGCGATCGGATTAATCGTCTAGGAGGAGTATATCAAATTCCATAGCATGCGTTTTTCAAACAACCCTTAATAGCTGACTTCCTGTTGGCGTGGCGATTAACTTAGAGCACGAAAGTTGTTCGGCCCGATGAGGTCTATATGTGTACCGAGTTTCATACTAATACGTGCAAGCATGTTTAATATATGGACCAAATTTTCAGACTTTTTCAAGGGGGCGCTGTCGAGCCCCTGCCACGCCCGGGTACCAGCCTCTCCGGCGTCCTAATGGCCGCGGATTCCAATGTGTGTGCCAATTTTCAAGAGTTTTTGAGCATGTTAAGGCCCCCAAAAAGCCCCGGAAGACGGAAAAAAAATAAAAATAAAAAAATAATAAAAAAATAAAAAAATAAATATAGCTGCGAGCAGCGATGGCGGGCCCAAGCCCGGTGGCACCGCCACCCCGGTGGCTTCAGGGCAACTTTGCACAGCGGGCAATAGGCACTTAAAACGGTTAAACATCAAAGGACTATGTCAAATTCACTCCACATTTACTGCACTACAAGGTGCCGTTATAGAGCCCCTCCTCCCTGCCCATTTTCAAAGGATTACATGTGCCAAGTTTTAACATTATTCTGATGAATTTTGAAGCAAATCAGGTAAAAATAAGAGGGTGATCTCAATGTATGCTGAAAGTGACACATTTTCTGCTTCCAGTTGGTGGCGCTATGACTTTGAATCACAATAGTCAAATCCATGTGATCAGCCTTGTACAACGAAGACTAAGCCAAAGTTTCATCAAAATCAATGAATGTATGCAGAAGTTATAACACTTTGTTTCCCTTTTCTTGCCATAAATTCGTTGCCTCGCCACGGCCAAACCGTTTGAGATATCCAAAATCCGTTTGCAATTAAACAACTTCAATGTGTTAGCAACAAGTTAAAAAAAGCTTGGTGTAAATTGGATAAACCCTGTAGGAGTAGTAGTATAAAATTCATAGCCTGTTTTTTCAAAAAATTAACATTCAAACCAAAATAGCTGACTTCCTGTTGGTCGGAGCTAATGAATGTAAATTAGAAAATTGTCCGGCTTGATGAGAACAATATGTGTACCGAGTTTGGTGACTGTAGGAAAAACTAACCCCCACAATTTTGTCAAAAGGTGGCGCTACTGAGCCCCTCCACCACGCCCATTTCTATGGCTTTGTCCATGTCTACTGGTTGACAATATTGATGTGTGTGTCGAGTTTCATGCAATTTGAAGCATATTAAGAGCCTCAAAAACACTCAAGAATATTATTACAGTTTGACCTGTTGCCATGGCAACAATATTTCAAATATCAAAAATCCTGTCATAGGTCTACATCTGCTGTGTATTGACATTACACTGATGAAGTTTGAAGCAAATCAGGTAAAAATAAGAGGGTGATCTCAAAGCATTTTAAAAGTGATACACTTCTTGCTGCCATTTGGTGGCGCTATAACTTTGACTCACAATAGTTACATCCATGTGATCAGACTACTACAACCAACACACTCCTGAAGTTTCATAAACATCAATCAATGTATGCAGAAGTTATAACACATTTCCTGTTTCCCTTTTCTCGCCATAAATTCGTTGCCTCGCCATGGCCAAACCGTTTGAGATATCCAAAATCCGTTTGCAATTAAACAACTTCAATGTGTTCGCAACAAGTTAAAAAAAGCTTGGTGTAAATTGGATAAACCCTGTAGGAGTAGTAGTATAAAATTCATAGCCTGTTTTTTCAAAAAATTAACATTCAAACCAAAATAGCTGACTTCCTGTTGGTCGGAGCTAATGAATGTAAATTAGAAAATTGTCCGGCTTGATGAGAATAATATGTGTACCGAGTTTGGTGACTGTAGGAAAAACTAACCCCCCCACTTTTGTCAAAAGGTGTCGCTACTGAGCCCCTCCACCACGCCCATTTCTATGGCTTTGTCCATGTCTACTGGTTGACAATATTGATGTGTGTGTCGAGTTTCATGCAATTTGAAGCATGTTAAGAGCCTCAAAAACACTCAAGAATATTATTACAGTTTGACCTGTTGCCATGGCAACAATATTTCAAATATCAAAAATCCTGTCATAGGTCTATATCTGCTGTGTATTGACATTACACTGATGAAGTTTGAAGCAAATCAGGTAAAAATAAGAGGGTGATCTCAAAACATTTCAAAAAGTGATACACTTCCTGCTGCCAGTTGGTGGCGCTATAACTTTGACTCACAATAGTCACATCCATGTGATCAGACTCCTATAACGAACACACTTGTGAAGTTTCATAAAGATCAATATATGTATTAAGACGTTATAACACATTTCCTGTTTCCTTTTTCTCGCCATAAATTCGTTGCCTCGCCACGGCCAAACCGTTCGAGATATCAAAAATCCCCTGGCAATTTTTAATCATCAGTGTCTTGACTTCATGCTGACCGAGTTTGGTGGCGATCGGATTAATCGTCTAGGAGGAGTATATCAAATTCCAGAGCATGCGTTTTTCAAACAACCATTAATAGCTGACTTCCTGTTGGCGTGGCGATTAACTTAGAGCGCGAAAGTTGTTCGGCCCGATGAGGTCTATATGTGTACCGAGTTTCATACTAATACGTGCAAGCATGTTTAATATATGGACCAAATTTTCAGACTTTTTTCAAGGGGGCGCTGTCGAGCCCCCCTGCCACGCCCGGGTACCAGCCTCTCCGGCGTCCTAATGGCCGCGGATTCCAATGTGTGTGCCAATTTTCAAGAGTTTTTGAGCATGTTAAGGCCCCCAAAAAGCCCCGGAAGACGAAAAAAAAAAAAAAAAAAAAAAATATAAAAAAATAAATATAGCTGCGAGCAGCGATGGCGGGCCCAGGCCCGGTGGCACCGCCACCCCGGTGGCTTCAGGGCAACTGTGCACAGCGGGCAATAGGCACTTAAAACGGTTAAACATCAAAGGACTATGTCAAATTCACTCCACATTTACTGCACTACAAGGTGCCGTTATAGAGCCCCTCCTCCCTGCCCATTTTCAAAGGATTACATGTGCCAAGTTTTAACATTATTCTGATGAATTTTGAAGCAAATCAGGTAAAAATAAGAGGGTGATCTCAATGTATGCTGAAAGTGACACATTTTCTGCTTCCAGTTGGTGGCGCTATGACTTTGAATCACAATAGTCAAATCCATGTGATCAGCCTTGAACAACGAAGACTAAGCCAAAGTTTCATCAAAATCAATTAATGTATGCAGAAGTTATAACACTTTGTTTCCCTTTTCTTGCCATAAATTCGTTGCCTCGCCACGGCCAAACCGTTTGAGATATCCAAAATCCGTTTGCAATTAAACAACTTCAATGTGTTCGCAACAAGTTAAAAAAAGCTTGGTGTAAATTGGATAAACCCTGTAGGAGTAGTAGTATAAAATTCATAGCCTGTTTTTTCAAAAAATTAACATTCAAACCAAAATAGCTGACTTCCTGTTGGTCGGAGCTAATGAATGTAAATTAGAAAATTGCCCGGCTTGATGAGAATAATATGTGTACCGAGTTTGGTGACTGTAGGAAAAACTAACCCCCCCACTTTTGTCAAAAGGTGGCGCTACTGAGCCCCTCCACCACGCCCATTTCTATGGCTTTGTCCATGTCTACTGGTTGACAATATTGATGTGTGTGTCGAGTTTCATGCAATTTGAAGTATGTTAAGAGCCTCAAAAACACTCAAGAATATTATTACAGTTTGACCTGTTGCCATGGCAACAATATTTCAAATATCAAAAATCCTGTCATAGGTCTACATCTGCTGTGTATTGACATTACACTGATGAAGTTTGAAGCAAATCAGGTAAAAATAAGAGGGTGATCTCAAAACATTTCAAAAAGTGATACACTTCCTGCTGCCAGTTGGTGGCGCTATAACTTTGACTCACAATAGTCACATCCATGTGATCAGACTCCTATAACGAACACACTCGTGAAGTTTCATAAAGATCAATATATGTATTAAGACGTTTTAACACATTTCCTGTTTCCTTTTTCTCGCCATAAATTCGTTGCCTCGCCACGGCCAAACCGTTCGAGATATCAAAAATCCCCTGGCAATTTTTAATCATCAGTGTCTTGACTTCCTGCTGATTGAGTTTGGTGGCGATCGGATTAATCGTCTAGGAGGAGTATATCAAATTCCAGAGCATGCGTTTTTCAAACAACCCTTAATAGCTGACTTCCTGTTGGCGTGGCGATTAACTTAGAGCGCGAAAGTTGTTCGGCCCGATGAGGTCTATATGTGTACCGAGTTTCATACTAATACGTGCAAGCATGTTTAATATATGGACCAAATTTTCAGACTTTTTTCAAGGGGGCGCTGTCGAGCCCCCCTGCCACGCCCGGGTACCAGCCTCTCCGGCGTCCTAATGGCCGCGGATTCCAATGTGTGTGCCAATTTTCAAGAGTTTTTGAGCATGTTAAGGCCCCCAAAAAGCCCCGGAAGACGGAAAAAAAATAATAATAAATAAATAAATAAATATAGCTGCGAGCAGCGATGGCGGGCCCAAGCCCGGTGGCTTCAGGGCAACTGTGCACAGCGGGCAATAGGCACTTAAAACGGTTAAACATCAAAGGACTATGTCAAATTCACTCCACATTTACTGCACTACAAGGTGCCGCTATAGAGCCCCTCCTCCCTGCCCATTTTCAAAGGATTACATGTGCCAAGTTTTAACATTATTCTGATGAATTTTGAAGCAAATCAGGTAAAAATAAGAGGGTGATCTCAATGTATGCTGGAAGTGACACATTTTCTGCTTCCAGTTGGTGGCGCTATGACTTTGAATCACAATAGTCAAATCCATGTGATCAGCCTTGTACAACGAAGACTAAGCCAAAGTTTCATCAAAATCAATTAATGTATGCAGAAGTTATAACACTTTGTTTCCCTTTTCTTGCCATAAATTCGTTGCCTCGCCACGGCCAAACCGTTTGAGATATCCAAAATCCGTTTGCAATTAAACAACTTCAATGTGTTAGCAACAAGTTAAAAAAGCTTGGTGTAAATTGGATAAACCCTGTAGGAGTAGTAGTATAAAATTCATAGCCTGTTTTTTCAAAAAATTAACATTCAAACCAAAATAGCTGACTTCCTGTTGGTCGGAGCTAATGAATGTAAATTAGAAAATTGTCCGGCTTGATGAGAACAATATGTGTACCGAGTTTGGTGACTGTAGGAAAAACTAACCCCCACTTTTGTCAAAAGGTGGCGCTACTGAGCCCCTCCACCACGCCCATTTCTATGGCTTTGTCCATGTCTACTGGTTGACAATATTGATGTGTGTGTCGAGTTTCATGCAATTTGAAGCATGTTAAGAGCCTCAAAAACACTCAAGAATATTATTACAGTTTGACCTGTTGCCATGGCAACAATATTTCAAATATCAAAAATCCTGTCATAGGTCTACATCTGCTGTGTATTGACATTACACTGATGAAGTTTGAAGCAAATCAGGTAAAAATAAGAGGGTGATCTCAAAACATTTCAAAAAGTGATACACTTCCTGCTGCCAGTTGGTGGCGCTATAACTTTGACTCACAATAGTCACATCCATGTGATCAGACTCCTATAACGAACACACTCGTGAAGTTTCATAAAGATCAATATATGTATTAAGACGTTATAACACATTTCCTGTTTCCTTTTTCTCGCCATAAATTCGTTGCCTCGCCACGGCCAAACCGTTCGAGATATCTAAAATCCCCTGGCAATTTTTAATCATCAGTGTCTTGACTTCATGCTGACCGAGTTTGGTGGCGATCGGATTAATCGTCTAGGAGGAGTATATCAAATTCCATAGCATGCGTTTTTCAAACAACCCTTAATAGCTGACTTCCTGTTGGCGTGGCGATTAACTTAGAGCACGAAAGTTGTTCGGCCCGATGAGGTCTATATGTGTACCGAGTTTCATACTAATACGTGCAAGCATGTTTAATATATGGACCAAATTTTCAGACTTTTTTCAAGGGGGCGCTGTCGAGCCCCCCTGCCACGCCCGGGTACCAGCCTCTCCGGCGTCCTAATGGCCGCGGATTCCAATGTGTGTGCCAATTTTCAAGAGTTTTTGAGCATGTTAAGGCCCCCAAAAAGCCCCGGAAGACGGAAAAAAAATAAAAATAAAAAAAAAATAAAAAAATAAAAAAATAAATATAGCTGCGAGCAGCGATGGCGGGCCCAAGCCCGGTGGCACCGCCACCCCGGTGGCTTCAGGGCAACTGTGCACAGCGGGCAATAGGCACTTAAAACGGTTAAACATCAAAGGACTATGTCAAATTCACTCCACATTTACTGCACTACAAGGTGCCGTTATAGAGCCCCTCCTCCCTGCCCATTTTCAAAGGATTACATGTGCCAAGTTTTAACATTATTCTGATGAATTTTGAAGCAAATCAGGTAAAAATAAGAGGGTGATCTCAATGTATGCTGAAAGTGACACATTTTCTGCTTCCAGTTGGTGGCGCTATGACTTTGAATCACAATAGTCAAATCCATGTGATCAGCCTTGTACAACGAAGACTAAGCCAAAGTTTCATCAAAATCAATTAATGTATGCAGAAGTTATAACACTTTGTTTCCCTTTTCTTGCCATAAATTCGTTGCCTCGCCACGGCCAAACCGTTTGAGATATCCAAAATCCGTTTGCAATTAAACAACTTCAATGTGTTAGCAACAAGTTAAAAAAAGCTTGGTGTAAATTGGATAAACCCTGTAGGAGTAGTAGTATAAAATTCATAGCCTGTTTTTTCAAAAAATTAACATTCAAACCAAAATAGCTGACTTCCTGTTGGTCGGAGCTAATGAATGTAAATTAGAAAAATGTCCGGCTTGATGAGAACAATATGTGTACCGAGTTTGGTGACTGTAGGAAAAACTAACCCCCCCACTTTTGTCAAAAGGTGGCGCTACTGAGCCCCTCCACCACGCCCATTTCTATGGCTTTGTCCATGTCTACTGGTTGACAATATTGATGTGTGTGTCGAGTTTCATGCAATTTGAAGCATGTTAAGAGCCTCAAAAACACTCAAGAATATTATTACAGTTTGACCTGTTGCCATGGCAACAATATTTCAAATATCAAAAATCCTGTCATAGGTCTACATCTGCTGTGTATTGACATTACACTGATGAAGTTTGAAGCAAATCAGGTAAAAATAAGAGGGTGATCTCAAAACATTTCAAAAAGTGATACACTTCCTGCTGCCAGTTGGTGGCGCTATAACTTTGACTCACAATAGTCACATCCATGTGATCAGACTCCTATAACGAACACACTCGTGAAGTTTCATAAAGATCAATATATGTATTAAGACGTTATAACACATTTCCTGTTTCCTTTTTCTCGCCATAAATTCGTTGCCTCGCCACGGCCAAACCGTTCGAGATATCAAAAATCCCCTGGCAATTTTTAATCATCAGTGTCTTGACTTCATGCTGACCGAGTTTGGTGGCGATCGGATTAATCGTCTAGGAGGAGTATATCAAATTCCAGAGCATGCGTTTTTCAAACAACCCTTAATAGCTGACTTCCTGTTGGCGTGGCGATTAACTTAGAGCGCGAAAGTTGTTCGGCCCGATGAGGTCTATATGTGTACCGAGTTTCATACTAATACGTGCAAGCATGTTTAATATATGGACCAAATTTTCAGACTTTTTTCAAGGGGGCGCTGTCGAGCCCCCCTGCCACGCCCGGGTACCAGCCTCTCCGGCGTCCTAATGGCCGCGGATTCCAATGTGTGTGCCAATTTTCAAGAGTTTTTGAGCATGTTAAGGCCCCCAAAAATCCCCGGAAGACGGAAAAAATAAAAAATAAATTAAAAAAATAAAAAATAAATAAATAAATATAGCTGCGAGCAGCGATGGCGGGCCGAAGCCCGGTGGCACCGCCACCCCGGTGGCTTCAGGGCAACTGTGCACAGCGGGCAATAGGCACTTAAAACGGTTAAACATCAAAGGACTATGTCAAATTCACTCCACATTTACTGCACTACAAGGTGCCGTTATAGAGCCCCTCCTCCCTGCCCATTTTCAAAGGATTACATGTGCCAAGTTTTAACATTATTCTGATGAATTTTGAAGCAAATCAGGTAAAAATAAGAGGGTGATCTCAATGTATGCTGAAAGTGACACATTTTCTGCTTCCAGTTGGTGGCGCTATGACTTTGAATCACAATAGTCAAATCCATGTGATCAGCCTTGTACAACGAAGACTAAGCCAAAGTTTCATCAAAATCAATTAATGTATGCAGAAGTTATAACACTTTGTTTCCCTTTTCTTGCCATAAATTCGTTGCCTCGCCACGGCCAAACCGTTTGAGATATCCAAAATCCGTTTGCAATTAAACAACTTCAATGTGTTAGCAACAAGTTAAAAAAAGCTTGGTGTAAATTGGATAAACCCTGTAGGAGTAGTAGTATAAAATTCATAGCCTGTTTTTTCAAAAAATTAACATTCAAACCAAAATAGCTGACTTCCTGTTGGTCGGAGCTAATGAATGTAAATTAGAAAATTGTCCGGCTTGATGAGAACAATATGTGTACCGAGTTTGGTGACTGTAGGAAAAACTAACCCCCCACTTTTGTCAAAAGGTGGCGCTACTGAGCCCCTCCACCACGCCCATTTCTATGGCTTTGTCCATGTCTACTGGTTGACAATATTGATGTGTGTGTCGAGTTTCATGCAATTTGAAGCATATTAAGAGCCTCAAAAACACTCAAGAATATTATTACAGTTTGACCTGTTGCCATGGCAACAATATTTCAAATATCAAAAATCCTGTCATAGGTCTACATCTGCTGTGTATTGACATTACACTGATGAAGTTTGAAGCAAATCAGGTAAAAATAAGAGGGTGATCTCAAAGCATTTTAAAAGTGATACACTTCTTGCTGCCATTTGGTGGCGCTATAACTTTGACTCACAATAGTTACATCCATGTGATCAGACTACTACAACCAACACACTCCTGAAGTTTCATAAACATCAATCAATGTATGCAGAAGTTATAACACATTTCCTGTTTCCCTTTTCTCGCCATAAATTCGTTGCCTCGCCACGGCCAAACCGTTTGAGATATCCAAAATCCGTTTGCAATTAAACAACTTCAATGTGTTCGCAACAAGTTAAAAAAAGCTTGGTGTAAATTGGATAAACCCTGTAGGAGTAGTAGTATAAAATTCATAGCCTGTTTTTTCAAAAAATTAACATTCAAACCAAAATAGCTGACTTCCTGTTGGTCGGAGCTAATGAATGTAAATTAGAAAATTGTCCGGCTTGATGAGAATAATATGTGTACCGAGTTTGGTGACTGTAGGAAAAACTAACCCCCACTTTTGTCAAAAGGTGGCGCTACTGAGCCCCTCCACCACGCCCATTTCTATGGCTTTGTCCATGTCTACTGGTTGACAATATTGATGTGTGTGTCGAGTTTCATGCAATTTGAAGCATGTTAAGAGCCTCAAAAACACTCAAGAATATTATTACAGTTTGACCTGTTGCCATGGCAACAATATTTCAAATATCAAAAATCCTGTCATAGGTCTATATCTGCTGTGTATTGACATTACACTGATGAAGTTTGAAGCAAATCAGGTAAAAATAAGAGGGTGATCTCAAAGCATTTTAAAAGTGATACACTTCTTGCTGCCATTTGGTGGCGCTATAACTTTGACTCACAATAGTTACATCCATGTGATCAGACTACTACAACCAACACACTCCTGAAGTTTCATAAACATCAATCAATGTATGCAGAAGTTATAACACATTTCCTGTTTCCCTTTTCTCGCCATAAATTCGTTGCCTCGCCACGGCCAAACCGTTTGAGATATCCAAAATCCGTTTGCAATTAAACAACTTCAATGTGTTCGCAACAAGTTAAAAAAAGCTTGGTGTAAATTGGATAAACCCTGTAGGAGTAGTAGTATAAAATTCATAGCCTGTTTTTTCAAAAAATTAACATTCAAACCAAAATAGCTGACTTCCTGTTGGTCGGAGCTAATGAATGTAAATTAGAAAATTGTCCGGCTTGATGAGAATAATATGTGTACCGAGTTTGGTGACTGTAGGAAAAACTAACCCCCCACTTTTGTCAAAAGGTGTCGCTACTGAGCCCCTCCACCACGCCCATTTCTATGGCTTTGTCCATGTCTACTGGTTGACAATATTGATGTGTGTGTCGAGTTTCATGCAATTTGAAGCATGTTAAGAGCCTCAAAAACACTCAAGAATATTATTACAGTTTGACCTGTTGCCATGGCAACAATATTTCAAATATCAAAAATCCTGTCATAGGTCTATATCTGCTGTGTATTGACATTACACTGATGAAGTTTGAAGCAAATCAGGTAAAAATAAGAGGGTGATCTCAAAACATTTCAAAAAGTGATACACTTCCTGCTGCCAGTTGGTGGCGCTATAACTTTGACTCACAATAGTCACATCCATGTGATCAGACTCCTATAACGAACACACTTGTGAAGTTTCATAAAGATCAATATATGTATTAAGATGTTATAACACATTTCCTGTTTCCTTTTTCTCGCCATAAATTTGTTGCCTCGCCACGGCCAAACCGTTCGAGATATCAAAAATCCCCTGGCAATTTTTAATCATCAGTGTCTTGACTTCATGCTGACCGAGTTTGGTGGCGATCGGATTAATCGTCTAGGAGGAGTATATCAAATTCCAGAGCATGCGTTTTTCAAACAACCATTAATAGCTGACTTCCTGTTGGCGTGGCGATTAACTTAGAGCGAAAGTTGTTCGGCCCGATGAGGTCTATATGTGTACCGAGTTTCATACTAATACGTGCAAGCATGTTTAATATATGGACCAAATTTTCAGACTTTTTTCAAGGGGGCGCTGTCGAGCCCCCCTGCCACGCCCGGGTACCAGCCTCTCCGGCGTCCTAATGGCCGCGGATTCCAATGTGTGTGCCAATTTTCAAGAGTTTTTGAGCATGTTAAGGCCCCCAAAAAGCCCCGGAAGACGAAAAAAAAAAAAAAAAAAAAAAAATATAAAAAAATAAATATAGCTGCGAGCAGCGATGGCGGGCCCAGGCCCGGTGGCACCGCCACCCCGGTGGCTTCAGGGCAACTGTGCACAGCGGGCAATAGGCACATTTCCTGTTTCCTTTTTCTCGCCATAAATTCGTTGCCTCGCCACGGCCAAACCGTTCGAGATATCAAAAATCCCCTGGCAATTTTTAATCATCAGTGTCTTGACTTCCTGCTGACCGAGTTTGGTGGCGATCGGATTAATCGTCTAGGAGGAGTATATCAAATTCCAGAGCATGCGTTTTTCAAACAACCCTTAATAGCTGACTTCCTGTTGGCGTGGCGATTAACTTAGAGCGTGAAAGTTGTTCGGCCCGATGAGGTCTATATGTGTACCGAGTTTCATACTAATACGTGCAAGCATGTTTAATATATGGACCAAATTTTCAGACTTTTTTCAAGGGGGCGCTGTCGAGCCCCCCTGCCACGCCCGGGTACCAGCCTCTCCGGCGTCCTAATGGCCGCGGATTCCAATTTTCAAGAGTTTTTGAGCATGTTAAGGCCCCCAAAAAGCCCCGGAAGACGGAAAAAAAAATAATAATAAATAAATAAATAAATATAGCTGCGAGCAGCGATGGCGGGCCCAAGCCCGGTGGCACCGCCACCCCGGTGGCTTCAGGGCAACTGTGCACAGCGGGCAATAGGCACTTAAAACGGTTAAACATCAAAGGACTATGTCAAATTCACTCCACATTTACTGCACTACAAGGTGCCGCTATAGAGCCCCTCCTCCCTGCCCATTTTCAAAGGATTACATGTGCCAAGTTTTAACATTATTCTGATGAATTTTGAAGCAAATCAGGTAAAAATAAGAGGGTGATCTCAATGTATGCTGAAAGTGACACATTTTCTGCTTCCAGTTGGTGGCGCTATGACTTTGAATCACAATAGTCAAATCCATGTGATCAGCCTTGTACAACGAAGACTAAGCCAAAGTTTCATCAAAATCAATTAATGTATGCAGAAGTTATAACACTTTGTTTCCCTTTTCTTGCCATAAATTCGTTGCCTCGCCACGGCCAAACCGTTTGAGATATCCAAAATCCGTTTGCAATTAAACAACTTCAATGTGTTAGCAACAAGTTAAAAAAAGCTTGGTGTAAATTGGATAAACCCTGTAGGAGTAGTAGTATAAAATTCATAGCCTGTTTTTTCAAAAAATTAACATTCAAACCAAAATAGCTGACTTCCTGTTGGTCGGAGCTAATGAATGTAAATTAGAAAATTGTCCGGCTTGATGAGAACAATATGTGTACCGAGTTTGGTGACTGTAGGAAAAACTAACCCCCACTTTTGTCAAAAGGTGGCGCTACTGAGCCCCTCCACCACGCCCATTTCTATGGCTTTGTCCATGTCTACTGGTTGACAATATTGATGTGTGTGTCGAGTTTCATGCAATTTGAAGCATGTTAAGAGCCTCAAAAACACTCAAGAATATTATTACAGTTTGACCTGTTGCCATGGCAACAATATTTCAAATATCAAAAATCCTGTCATAGGTCTACATCTGCTGTGTATTGACATTACACTGATGAAGTTTGAAGCAAATCAGGTAAAAATAAGAGGGTGATCTCAAAACATTTCAAAAAGTGATACACTTCCTGCTGCCAGTTGGTGGCGCTATAACTTTGACTCACAATAGTCACATCCATGTGATCAGACTCCTATAACGAACACACTCGTGAAGTTTCATAAAGATCAATATATGTATTAAGACGTTATAACACATTTCCTGTTTCCTTTTTCTCGCCATAAATTCGTTGCCTCGCCACGGCCAAACCGTTCGAGATATCAAAAATCCCCTGGCAATTTTTAATCATCAGTGTCTTGACTTCATGCTGACCGAGTTTGGTGGCGATCGGATTAATCGTCTAGGAGGAGTATATCAAATTCCAGAGCATGCGTTTTTCAAACAACCCTTAATAGCTGACTTCCTGTTGGCGTGGCGATTAACTTAGAGCGTGAAAGTTGTTCGGCCCGATGAGGTCTATATGTGTACCGAGTTTCATACTAATACGTGCAAGCATGTTTAATATATGGACCAAATTTTCAGACTTTTTTCAAGGGGCGCTGTCGAGCCCCTGCCACGCCCGGGTACCAGCCTCTCCGGCGTCCTAATGGCCGCGGATTCCAATGTGTGTGCCAATTTTCAAGAGTTTTTGAGCATGTTAAGGCCCCCAAAAATCCCCGGAAGACGGAAAAAATAAAAAATAAATTAAAAAAATAAAAAATAAATAAATAAATATAGCTGCGAGCAGCGATGGCGGGCCGAAGCCCGGTGGCACCGCCACCCCGGTGGCTTCAGGGCAACTGTGCACAGCGGGCAATAGGCACTTAAAACGGTTAAACATCAAAGGACTATGTCAAATTCACTCCACATTTACTGCACTACAAGGTGCCGTTATAGAGCCCCTCCTCCCTGCCCATTTTCAAAGGATTACATGTGCCAAGTTTTAACATTATTCTGATGAATTTTGAAGCAAATCAGGTAAAAATAAGAGGGTGATCTCAATGTATGCTGAAAGTGACACATTTTCTGCTTCCAGTTGGTGGCGCTATGACTTTGAATCACAATAGTCAAATCCATGTGATCAGCCTTGTACAACGAAGACTAAGCCAAAGTTTCATCAAAATCAATTAATGTATGCAGAAGTTATAACACTTTGTTTCCCTTTTCTTGCCATAAATTCGTTGCCTCGCCACGGCCAAACCGTTTGAGATATCCAAAATCCGTTTGCAATTAAACAACTTCAATGTGTTAGCAACAAGTTAAAAAAAGCTTGGTGTAAATTGGATAAACCCTGTAGGAGTAGTAGTATAAAATTCATAGCCTGTTTTTTCAAAAAATTAACATTCAAACCAAAATAGCTGACTTCCTGTTGGTCGGAGCTAATGAATGTAAATTAGAAAATTGTCCGGCTTGATGAGAACAATATGTGTACCGAGTTTGGTGACTGTAGGAAAAACTAACCCCCCCACTTTTGTCAAAAGGTGGCGCTACTGAGCCCCTCCACCACGCCCATTTCTATGGCTTTGTCCATGTCTACTGGTTGACAATATTGATGTGTGTGTCGAGTTTCATGAAATTTGAAGCATATTAAGAGCCTCAAAAACACTCAAGAATATTATTACAGTTTGACCTGTTGCCATGGCAACAATATTTCAAATATCAAAAATCCTGTCATAGGTCTACATCTGCTGTGTATTGACATTACACTGATGAAGTTTGAAGCAAATCAGGTAAAAATAAGAGGGTGATCTCAAAGCATTTTAAAAGTGATACACTTCTTGCTGCCATTTGGTGGCGCTATAACTTTGACTCACAATAGTTACATCCATGTGATCAGACTACTACAACCAACACACTCCTGAAGTTTCATAAACATCAATCAATGTATGCAGAAGTTATAACACATTTCCTGTTTCCCTTTTCTCGCCATAAATTCGTTGCCTCGCCACGGCCAAACCGTTTGAGATATCCAAAATCTGTTTGCAATTAAACAACTTCAATGTGTTCGCAACAAGTTAAAAAAAGCTTGGTGTAAATTGGATAAACCCTGTAGGAGTAGTAGTATAAAATTCATAGCCTGTTTTTTCAAAAAATTAACATTCAAACCAAAATAGCTGACTTCCTGTTGGTCGGAGCTAATGAATGTAAATTAGAAAATTGTCCGGCTTGATGAGAATAATATGTGTACCGAGTTTGGTGACTGTAGGAAAAACTAACCCCCCCACTTTTGTCAAAAGGTGGCGCTACTGAGCCCCTCCACCACGCCCATTTCTATGGCTTTGTCCATGTCTACTGGTTGACAATATTGATGTGTGTGTCAAGTTTCATGCAATTTGAAGCATGTTAAGAGCCTCAAAAACACTCAAGAATATTATTACAGTTTGACCTGTTGCCATGGCAACAATATTTCAAATATCAAAAATCCTGTCATAGGTCTATATCTGCTGTGTATTGACATTACACTGATGAAGTTTGAAGCAAATCAGGTAAAAATAAGAGGGTGATCTCAAAACATTTCAAAAAGTGATACACTTCCTGCTGCCAGTTGGTGGCGCTATAACTTTGACTCACAATAGTCACATCCATGTGATCAGACTCCTATAACGAACACACTTGTGAAGTTTCATAAAGATCAATATATGTATTAAGACGTTATAACACATTTCCTGTTTCCTTTTTCTCGCCATAAATTCGTTGCCTCGCCACGGCCAAACCGTTCGAGATATCAAAAATCCCCTGGCAATTTTTAATCATCAGTGTCTTGACTTCATGCTGACCGAGTTTGGTGGCGATCGGATTAATCGTCTAGGAGGAGTATATCAAATTCCAGAGCATGCGTTTTTCAAACAACCATTAATAGCTGACTTCCTGTTGGCGTGGCGATTAACTTAGAGCGCGAAAGTTGTTCGGCCCGATGAGGTCTATATGTGTACCGAGTTTCATACTAATACGTGCAAGCATGTTTAATATATGGACCAAATTTTCAGACTTTTTTCAAGGGGGCGCTGTCGAGCCCCCCTGCCACGCCCGGGTACCAGCCTCTCCGGCGTCCTAATGGCCACGGATTCCAATGTGTGTGCCAATTTTCAAGAGTTTTTGAGCATGTTAAGGCCCCCAAAAAGCCCCGGAAGACGGAAAAAATAAAAAAAAAAAAAAAAAAAAATATATAAAAAAATAAATATAGCTGCGAGCAGCGATGGCGGGCCCAGGCCCGGTGGCACCGCCACCCCGGTGGCTTCAGGGCAACTGTGCACAGCGGGCAATAGGCACTTAAAACGGTTAAACATCAAAGGACTATGTCAAATTCACTCCACATTTACTGCACTACAAGGTGCCGTTATAGAGCCCCTCCTCCCTGCCCATTTTCAAAGGATTACATGTGCCAAGTTTTAACATTATTCTGATGAATTTTGAAGCAAATCAGGTAAAAATAAGAGGGTGATCTCAATGTATGCTGAAAGTGACACATTTTCTGCTTCCAGTTGGTGGCGCTATGACTTTGAATCACAATAGTCAAATCCATGTGATCAGCCTTGTACAACGAAGACTAAGCCAAAGTTTCATCAAAATCAATTAATGTATGCAGAAGTTATAACACTTTGTTTCCCTTTTCTTGCCATAAATTCGTTGCCTCGCCACGGCCAAACCGTTTGAGATATCCAAAATCCGTTTGCAATTAAACAACTTCAATGTGTTCGCAACAAGTTAAAAAAAGCTTGGTGTAAATTGGATAAACCCTGTAGGAGTAGTAGTATAAAATTCATAGCCTGTTTTTTCAAAAAATTAACATTCAAACCAAAATAGCTGACTTCCTGTTGGTCGGAGCTAATGAATGTAAATTAGAAAATTGTCCGGCTTGATGAGAATAATATGTGTACCGAGTTTGGTGACTGTAGGAAAAACTAACCCCCACTTTTGTCAAAAGGTGGCGCTACTGAGCCCCTCCACCACGCCCATTTCTATGGCTTTGTCCATGTCTACTGGTTGACAATATTGATGTGTGTGTCGAGTTTCATGCAATTTGAAGCATGTTAAGAGCCTCAAAAACACTCAAGAATATTATTACAGTTTGACCTGTTGCCATGGCAACAATATTTCAAATATCAAAAATCCTGTCATAGGTCTACATCTGCTGTGTATTGACATTACACTGATGAAGTTTGAAGCAAATCAGGTAAAAATAAGAGGGTGATCTCAAAACATTTCAAAAAGTGATACACTTCCTGCTGCCAGTTGGTGGCGCTATAACTTTGACTCACAATAGTCACATCCATGTGATCAGACTCCTATAACGAACACACTCGTGAAGTTTCATAAAGATCAATATATGTATTAAGACGTTATAACACATTTCCTGTTTCCTTTTTCTCGCCATAAATTCGTTGCCTCGCCACGGCCAAACCGTTCGAGATATCAAAAATCCCCTGGCAATTTTTAATCATCAGTGTCTTGACTTCCTGCTGACCGAGTTTGGTGGCGATCGGATTAATCGTCTAGGAGGAGTATATCAAATTCCAGAGCATGCGTTTTTCAAACAACCCTTAATAGCTGACTTCCTGTTGGCGTGGCGATTAACTTAGAGCGCGAAAGTTGTTCGGCCCGATGAGGTCTATATGTGTACCGAGTTTCATACTAATACGTGCAAGCATGTTTAATATATGGACCAAATTTTCAGACTTTTTTCAAGGGGGCGCTGTCGAGCCCCCTGCCACGCCCGGGTACCAGCCTCTCCGGCGTCCTAATGGCCGCGGATTCCAATGTGTGTGCCAATTTTCAAGAGTTTTTGAGCATGTTAAGGCCCCCAAAAAGCCCCGGAAGACGGAAAAAAAAATAATAATAAATAAATAAATAAATATAGCTGCGAGCAGCGATGGCGGGCCCAAGCCCGGTGGCACCGCCACCCCGGTGGCTTCAGGGCAACTGTGCACAGCGGGCAATAGGCACTTAAAACGGTTAAACATCAAAGGACTATGTCAAATTCACTCCACATTTACTGCACTACAAGGTGCCGCTATAGAGCCCCTCCTCCCTGCCCATTTTCAAAGGATTACATGTGCCAAGTTTTAACATTATTCTGATGAATTTTGAAGCAAATCAGGTAAAAATAAGAGGGTGATCTCAATGTATGCTGAAAGTGACACATTTTCTGCTTCCAGTTGGTGGCGCTATGACTTTGAATCACAATAGTCAAATCCATGTGATCAGCCTTGTACAACGAAGACTAAGCCAAAGTTTCATCAAAATCAATTAATGTATGCAGAAGTTATAACACTTTGTTTCCCTTTTCTTGCCATAAATTCGTTGCCTCGCCACGGCCAAACCGTTTGAGATATCCAAAATCCGTTTGCAATTAAACAACTTCAATGTGTTAGCAACAAGTTAAAAAAGCTTGGTGTAAATTGGATAAACCCTGTAGGAGTAGTAGTATAAAATTCATAGCCTGTTTTTTCAAAAAATTAACATTCAAACCAAAATAGCTGACTTCCTGTTGGTCGGAGCTAATGAATGTAAATTAGAAAATTGTCCGGCTTGATGAGAACAATATGTGTACCGAGTTTGGTGACTGTAGGAAAAACTAACCCCCCACTTTTGTCAAAAGGTGGCGCTACTGAGCCCCTCCACCACGCCCATTTCTATGGCTTTGTCCATGTCTACTGGTTGACAATATTGATGTGTGTGTCGAGTTTCATGCAATTTGAAGCATGTTAAGAGCCTCAAAAACACTCAAGAATATTATTACAGTTTGACCTGTTGCCATGGCAACAATATTTCAAATATCAAAAATCCTGTCATAGGTCTACATCTGCTGTGTATTGACATTACACTGATGAAGCTTGAAGCAAATCAGGTAAAAATAAGAGGGTGATCTCAAAACATTTCAAAAAGTGATACACTTCCTGCTGCCAGTTGGTGGCGCTATAACTTTGACTCACAATAGTCACATCCATGTGATCAGACTCCTATAACGAACACACTCGTGAAGTTTCATAAAGATCAATATATGTATTAAGACGTTATAACACATTTCCTGTTTCCTTTTTCTCGCCATAAATTCGTTGCCTCGCCACGGCCAAACCGTTCGAGATATCAAAAATCCCCTGGCAATTTTTAATCATCAGTGTCTTGACTTCATGCTGACCGAGTTTGGTGGCGATCGGATTAATCGTCTAGGAGGAGTATATCAAATTCCAGAGCATGCGTTTTTTTTAAACAACCCTTAATAGCTGACTTCCTGTTGGCGTGGCGATTAACTTAGAGCGCGAAAGTTGTTCGGCCCGATGAGGTCTATATGTGTACCAAGTTTCATACTAATACGTGCAAGCATGTTTAATATATGGACCAAATTTTCAGACTTTTTTCAAGGGGGCGCTGTCGAGCCCCCCTGCCACGCCCGGGTACCAGCCTCTCCGGCGTCCTAATGGCCGCGGATTCCAATGTGTGTGCCAATTTTCAAGAGTTTTTGAGCATGTTAAGGCCCCCAAAAAGCCCCGGAAGACGGAAAAAAAAATAAAATAAATAAATAATAATAATAAATATAGCTGCGAGCAGCGATGGCGGGCCCAAGCCCGGTGGCACCGCCACCCCGGTGGCTTCAGGGCAACTGTGCACAGCGGGCAATAGGCACTTAAAACGGTTAAACATCAAAGGACTATGTCAAATTCACTCCACATTTACTGCACTACAAGGTGCCGCTATAGACCCCTTCCTCCCTGCCCATTTTCAAATGATTACATGTGCCAAGTTTTAACATTATTCTGATGAATTTTGAAGCAAATCAGGTAAAAATAAGAGGGTGATCTCAATGTATGCTGAAAGTGACACATTTTCTGCTTCCAGTTGGTGGCGCTATGACTTTGAATCACAATAGTCAAATCCATGTGATCAGCCTTGTACAACGAAGACTAAGCCAAAGTTTCATCAAAATCAATTAAAGTATGCAGAAGTTATAACACTTTGTTTCCCTTTTCTTGCCATAAATTCGTTGCCTCGCCACGGCCAAACCGTTTGAGATATCCAAAATCCGTTTGCAATTAAACAACTTCAATGTGTTAGCAACAAGTTAAAAAAAGCTTGGTGTAAATTGGATAAACCCTGTAGGAGTAGTAGTATAAAATTCATAGCCTGTTTTTTCAAAAAATTAACATTCAAACCAAAATAGCTGACTTCCTGTTGGTCGGAGCTAATGAATGTAAATTAGAAAATTGTCCGGCTTGATGAGAATAATATGTGTACCGAGTTTGGTGACTGTAGGAAAAACTAACCCCCCACTTTTGTCAAAAGGTGGCGCTACTGAGCCCCTCCACCACGCCCATTTCTATGGCTTTGTCCATGTCTACTGGTTGACAATATTGATGTGTGTGTCGAGTTTCATGCAATTTGAAGCATGTTAAGAGCCTCAAAAACACTCAAGAATATTATTACAGTTTGACCTGTTGCCATGGCAACAATATTTCAAATATCAAAAATCCTGTCATAGGTCTACATCTGCTGTGTATTGACATTACACTGATGAAGTTTGAAGCAAATCAGGTAAAAATAAGAGGGTGATCTCAAAGCATTTCAAAAAGTGATACACTTCCTGCTGCCAGTTGGTGGCGCTATAACTTTGACTCACAATAGTCACATCCATGTGATCAGACTCCTATAACGAACACACTCGTGAAGTTTCATAAAGATCAATATATGTATTAAGACGTTATAACACATTTCCTGTTTCCTTTTTCTCGCCATAAATTCGTTGCCTCGCCACGGCCAAACCGTTCGAGATATCAAAAATCCCCTGGCAATTTTTAATCATCAGTGTCTTGACTTCATGCTGACCGAGTTTGGTGGCGATCGGATTAATCGTCTAGGAGGAGTATATCAAATTCCAGAGCATGCGTTTTTCAAACAACCCTTAATAGCTGACTTCCTGTTGGCGTGGCGATTAACTTAGAGCGCGAAAGTTGTTCGGCCCGATGAGGTCTATATGTGTACCGAGTTTCATACTAATACGTGCAAGCATGTTTAATATATGGACCAAATTTTCAGACTTTTTTCAAGGGGGCGCTGTCGAGCCCCCCTGCCACGCCCGGGTACCAGCCTCTCCGGCGTCCTAATGGCCGCGGATTCCAATGTGTGTGCCAATTTTCAAGAGTTTTTGAGCATGTTAAGGCCCCCAAAAAGCCCCGGAAGACGGAAAAAAAAAAAAAATAAAATAAAAAAAAAAATAATAATAATCCTTAGAAGAACAAGAGGGCCCTGCGCGAATTTTCGCTTGGGCCCTAATAAATATAGCTGCGAGCAGCGATGGCGGGCCCAAGCCCGGTGGCACCGCCACCCCGGTGGCTTCAGGGCAACTGTGCACAGCGGGCAATAGGCACTTAAAATGGTTAAACATCAAAGGACTATGTCAAATTCACTCCACATTTACTGCACTACAAGGTGCCGCTATAGAGCCCCTCCTCCCTGCCCATTTTCAAAGGATTACATGTGCCAAGTTTTAACATTATTCTGATGAATTTTGAAGCAAATCAGGTAAAAATAAGAGGGTGATCTCAATGTATGCTGAAAGTGACACATTTTCTGCTTCCAGTTGGTGGCGCTATGACTTTGAATCACAATAGTCAAATCCATGTGATCAGCCTTGTACAACGAAGACTAAGCCAAAGTTTCATCAAAATCAATTAATGTATGCAGAAGTTATAACACTTTGTTTCCCTTTTCTTGCCATAAATTCGTTGCCTCGCCACGGCCAAACCGTTTGAGATATCCAAAATCCGTTTGCAATTAAACAACTTCAATGTGTTAGCAACAAGTTAAAAAAAGCTTGGTGTAAATTGGATAAACCCTGTAGGAGTAGTAGTATAAAATTCATAGCCTGTTTTTTCAAAATATTAACATTCAAACAAAAATAGCCGACTTCCTGTTGGTTGGAGCTAATGAATGTAAATTAGAAAATTGTCCAGCTTGATGAGAACAATATGTGTACCGAGTTTGGTGACTGTAGGAAAAACTAACCCCCCCACTTTTGACAAAAGGTGGCGCTACTGAGCCCCTTCACCACGCCCATTTCTATGGCTTTGTCCATATCTATTGGTTGACAATATTGATGTGTGTGTCGAGTTTCATGCAATTTGAAGCATGTTAAGAGCCTCAAAAACACTCAAGAATATTATTACAGTTTGACCTGTTGCCATGGCAACAATATTTCAAATATCAAAAATCCTGTCATAGGTCTACATCTGCTGTGTATTGACATTACACTGATGAAGTTTGAAGCAAATCAGGTAAAAATAAGAGGGTGATCTCAAAGCATTTCAAAAAGTTATACACTTCCTGCTGCCAGTTGGTTGTGCTATAACTTTGACACACAATAGTCACATCCATGTGATCAGACTACTACAACTAACACACTCGTGAAGTTTCATAAAGATCAATATATGTATGCAGACGTTATAACACATTTCCTGTTTCCTTTTTCTCGCCATAAATTTGTTGCCTCGCCACGGCCAAACCGTTTGAGGTATCCAAAATCCGTTTGCAATTAAACAACTTCAATGTGTTAGCAACAAGTTAAAAAAGGCTTGGTGTAAATTGGATAAACCCTGTAGGAGTAGTAGTATAAAATTCATAGCCTGTTTTTTCAAAAAATTAACATTCAAACAAAAATAGCCGACTTCCTGTTGGTCGGAGCTAATGAATGTAAATTAGAAAATTGTCCAGCTTGATGAGAACAATATGTGTACCGAGTTTGGTGACTGTAGGAAAAACTAACCCCCCCACTTTTGTCAAAAGGTGGCGCTACTGAGCCCCTCCACCACGCCCATTTCTATGGCTTTGTCCATGTCTACTGGTTGACAATATTGATGTGTGTGTCAAGTTTCATGCAATTTGAAGCATGTTAAGAGCCTCAAAAACACTCAAGAATATTATTACAGTTTGACCTGTTGCCATGGCAACAATATTTCAAATATCAAAAATCCTGTCATAGGTCTATATCTGCTGTGTATTGACATTACACTGATGAAGTTTGAAGCAAATCAGGTAAAAATAAGAGGGTGATCTCAAAACATTTCAAAAAGTGATACACTTCCTGCTGCCAGTTGGTGGCGCTATAACTTTGACTCACAATAGTCACATCCATGTGATCAGACTCCTATAACGAACACACTTGTGAAGTTTCATAAAGATCAATATATGTATTAAGACGTTATAACACATTTCCTGTTTCCTTTTTCTCGCCATAAATTCGTTGCCTCGCCACGGCCAAACCGTTCGAGATATCAAAAATCCCCTGGCAATTTTTAATCATCAGTGTCTTGACTTCATGCTGACCGAGTTTGGTGGCGATCGGATTAATCGTCTAGGAGGAGTATATCAAATTCCAGAGCATGCGTTTTTCAAACAACCATTAATAGCTGACTTCCTGTTGGCGTGGCGATTAACTTAGAGCGCGAAAGTTGTTCGGCCCGATGAGGTCTATATGTGTACCGAGTTTCATACTAATACGTGCAAGCATGTTTAATATATGGACCAAATTTTCAGACTTTTTTCAAGGGGGCGCTGTCGAGCCCCCCTGCCACGCCCGGGTACCAGCCTCTCCGGCGTCCTAATGGCCACGGATTCCAATGTGTGTGCCAATTTTCAAGAGTTTTTGAGCATGTTAAGGCCCCCAAAAAGCCCCGGAAGACGGAAAAAAAAAAAAAAAAAAAAAAAAAATATATATAAAAAAATAAATATAGCTGCGAGCAGCGATGGCGGGCCCAGGCCCGGTGGCACCGCCACCCCGGTGGCTTCAGGGCAACTGTGCACAGCGGGCAATAGGCACTTAAAACGGTTAAACATCAAAGGACTATGTCAAATTCACTCCACATTTACTGCACTACAAGGTGCCGTTATAGAGCCCCTCCTCCCTGCCCATTTTCAAAGGATTACATGTGCCAAGTTTTAACATTATTCTGATGAATTTTGAAGCAAATCAGGTAAAAATAAGAGGGTGATCTCAATGTATGCTGAAAGTGACACATTTTCTGCTTCCAGTTGGTGGCGCTATGACTTTGAATCACAATAGTCAAATCCATGTGATCAGCCTTGTACAACGAAGACTAAGCCAAAGTTTCATCAAAATCAATTAATGTATGCAGAAGTTATAACACTTTGTTTCCCTTTTCTTGCCATAAATTCGTTGCCTCGCCACGGCCAAACCGTTTGAGATATCCAAAATCCGTTTGCAATTAAACAACTTCAATGTGTTCGCAACAAGTTAAAAAAAGCTTGGTGTAAATTGGATAAACCCTGTAGGAGTAGTAGTATAAAATTCATAGCCTGTTTTTTCAAAAAATTAACATTCAAACCAAAATAGCTGACTTCCTGTTGGTCGGAGCTAATGAATGTAAATTAGAAAATTGTCCGGCTTGATGAGAATAATATGTGTACCGAGTTTGGTGACTGTAGGAAAAACTAACCCCCCCACTTTTGTCAAAAGGTGGCGCTACTGAGCCCCTCCACCACGCCCATTTCTATGGCTTTGTCCATGTCTACTGGTTGACAATATTGATGTGTGTGTCGAGTTTCATGCAATTTGAAGCATGTTAAGAGCCTCAAAAACACTCAAGAATATTATTACAGTTTGACCTGTTGCCATGGCAACAATATTTCAAATATCAAAAATCCTGTCATAGGTCTACATCTGCTGTGTATTGACATTACACTGATGAAGTTTGAAGCAAATCAGGTAAAAATAAGAGGGTGATCTCAAAACATTTCAAAAAGTGATACACTTCCTGCTGCCAGTTGGTGGCGCTATAACTTTGACTCACAATAGTCACATCCATGTGATCAGACTCCTATAACGAACACACTCGTGAAGTTTCATAAAGATCAATATATGTATTAAGACGTTATAACACATTTCCTGTTTCCTTTTTCTCGCCATAAATTCGTTGCCTCGCCACGGCCAAACCGTTCGAGATATCAAAAATCCCCTGGCAATTTTTAATCATCAGTGTCTTGACTTCCTGCTGACCGAGTTTGGTGGCGATCGGATTAATCGTCTAGGAGGAGTATATCAAATTCCAGAGCATGCGTTTTTCAAACAACCCTTAATAGCTGACTTCCTGTTGGCGTGGCGATTAACTTAGAGCGCGAAAGTTGTTCGGCCCGATGAGGTCTATATGTGTACCGAGTTTCATACTAATACGTGCAAGCATGTTTAATATATGGACCAAATTTTCAGACTTTTTTCAAGGGGGCGCTGTCGAGCCCCCCTGCCACGCCCGGGTACCAGCCTCTCCGGCGTCCTAATGGCCGCGGATTCCAATGTGTGTGCCAATTTTCAAGAGTTTTTGAGCATGTTAAGGCCCCCAAAAAGCCCCGGAAGACGGAAAAAAAAATAATAATAAATAAATAAATAAATATAGCTGCGAGCAGCGATGGCGGGCCCAAGCCCGGTGGCACCGCCACCCCGGTGGCTTCAGGGCAACTGTGCACAGCGGGCAATAGGCACTTAAAACGGTTAAACATCAAAGGACTATGTCAAATTCACTCCACATTTACTGCACTACAAGGTGCCGCTATAGAGCCCCTCCTCCCTGCCCATTTTCAAAGGATTACATGTGCCAAGTTTTAACATTATTCTGATGAATTTTGAAGCAAATCAGGTAAAAATAAGAGGGTGATCTCAATGTATGCTGAAAGTGACACATTTTCTGCTTCCAGTTGGTGGCGCTATGACTTTGAATCACAATAGTCAAATCCATGTGATCAGCCTTGTACAACGAAGACTAAGCCAAAGTTTCATCAAAATCAATTAATGTATGCAGAAGTTATAACACTTTGTTTCCCTTTTCTTGCCATAAATTCGTTGCCTCGCCACGGCCAAACCGTTTGAGATATCCAAAATCCGTTTGCAATTAAACAACTTCAATGTGTTAGCAACAAGTTAAAAAAAGCTTGGTGTAAATTGGATAAACCCTGTAGGAGTAGTAGTATAAAATTCATAGCCTGTTTTTTCAAAAAATTAACATTCAAACCAAAATAGCTGACTTCCTGTTGGTCGGAGCTAATGAATGTAAATTAGAAAATTGTCCGGCTTGATGAGAACAATATGTGTACCGAGTTTGGTGACTGTAGGAAAAACTAACCCCCACTTTTGTCAAAAGGTGGCGCTACTGAGCCCCTCAACCACGCCCATTTCTATGGCTTTGTCCATGTCTACTGGTTGACAATATTGATGTGTGTGTCGAGTTTCATGCAATTTGAAGCATGTTAAGAGCCTCAAAAACACTCAAGAATATTATTACAGTTTGACCTGTTGCCATGGCAACAATATTTCAAATATCAAAAATCCTGTCATAGGTCTACATCTGCTGTGTATTGACATTACACTGATGAAGCTTGAAGCAAATCAGGTAAAAATAAGAGGGTGATCTCAAAACATTTCAAAAAGTGATACACTTCCTGCTGCCAGTTGGTGGCGCTATAACTTTGACTCACAATAGTCACATCCATGTGATCAGACTCCTATAACGAACACACTCGTGAAGTTTCATAAAGATCAATATATGTATTAAGACGTTATAACACATTTCCTGTTTCCTTTTTCTCGCCATAAATTCGTTGCCTCGCCACGGCCAAACCGTTCGAGATATCAAAAATCCCCTGGCAATTTTTAATCATCAGTGTCTTGACTTCATGCTGACCGAGTTTGGTGGCGATCGGATTAATCGTCTAGGAGGAGTATATCAAATTCCAGAGCATGCGTTTTTAAATAAACCCTTAATAGCTGACTTCCTGTTGGCGTGGCGATTAACTTAGAGCGCGAAAGTTGTTCGGCCCGATGAGGTCTATATGTGTACCAAGTTTCATACTAATACGTGCAAGCATGTTTAATATATGGACCAAATTTTCAGACTTTTTTCAAGGGGGCGCTGTCGAGCCCCCCTGCCACGCCCGGGTACCAGCCTCTCCGGCGTCCTAATGGCCGCGGATTCCAATGTGTGTGCCAATTTTCAAGAGTTTTTGAGCATGTTAAGGCCCCCAAAAAGCCCCGGAAGACGGAAAAAAAAAAAAAAATAAAATAAAAAAAAAAAATAATAATAATCCTTAGAAGAACAAGAGGGCCCTGCGCGAATTTTCGCTTGGGCCCTAATAAATATAGCTGCGAGCAGCGATGGCGGGCCCAAGCCCGGTGGCACCGCCACCCCGGTGGCTTCAGGGCAACTGTGCACAGCGGGCAATAGGCACTTAAAACGGTTAAACATCAAAGGACTATGTCAAATTCACTCCACATTTACTGCACTACAAGGTGCCGCTATAGACCCCTTCCTCCCTGCCCATTTTCAAATGATTACATGTGCCAAGTTTTAACATTATTCTGATGAATTTTGAAGCAAATCAGGTAAAAATAAGAGGGTGATCTCAATGTATGCTGAAAGTGACACATTTTCTGCTTCCAGTTGGTGGCGCTATGACTTTGAATCACAATAGTCAAATCCATGTGATCAGCCTTGTACAACGAAGACTAAGCCAAAGTTTCATCAAAATCAATTAAAGTATGCAGAAGTTATAACACTTTGTTTCCCTTTTCTTGCCATAAATTCGTTGCCTCGCCACGGCCAAACCGTTTGAGATATCCAAAATCCGTTTGCAATTAAACAACTTCAATGTGTTAGCAACAAGTTAAAAAAAGCTTGGTGTAAATTGGATAAACCCTGTAGGAGTAGTAGTATAAAATTCATAGCCTGTTTTTTCAAAAAATTAACATTCAAACCAAAATAGCTGACTTCCTGTTGGTCGGAGCTAATGAATGTAAATTAGAAAATTGTCCGGCTTGATGAGAATAATATGTGTACCGAGTTTGGTGACTGTAGGAAAAACTAACCCCCACTTTTGTCAAAAGGTGGCGCTACTGAGCCCCTCCACCACGCCCATTTCTATGGCTTTGTCCATGTCTACTGGTTGACAATATTGATGTGTGTGTCGAGTTTCATGCAATTTGAAGCATGTTAAGAGCCTCAAAAACACTCAAGAATATTATTACAGTTTGACCTGTTGCCATGGCAACAATATTTCAAATATCAAAAATCCTGTCATAGGTCTACATCTGCTGTGTATTGACATTACACTGATGAAGTTTGAAGCAAATCAGGTAAAAATAAGAGGGTGATCTCAAAGCATTTCAAAAAGTGATACACTTCCTGCTGCCAGTTGGTGGCGCTATAACTTTGACTCACAATAGTCACATCCATGTGATCAGACTCCTATAACGAACACACTCGTGAAGTTTCATAAAGATCAATATATGTATTAAGACGTTATAACACATTTCCTGTTTCCTTTTTCTCGCCATAAATTCGTTGCCTCGCCACGGCCAAACCGTTCGAGATATCAAAAATCCCCTGGCAATTTTTAATCATCAGTGTCTTGACTTCATGCTGACCGAGTTTGGTGGCGATCGGATTAATCGTCTAGGAGGAGTATATCAAATTCCAGAGCATGCGTTTTTCAAACAACCCTTAATAGCTGACTTCCTGTTGGCGTGGCGATTAACTTAGAGCGCGAAAGTTGTTCGGCCCGATGAGGTCTATATGTGTACCGAGTTTCATACTAATACGTGCAAGCATGTTTAATATATGGACCAAATTTTCAGACTTTTTTCAAGGGGGCGCTGTCGAGCCCCCCTGCCACGCCCGGGTACCAGCCTCTCCGGCGTCCTAATGGCCGCGGATTCCAATGTGTGTGCCAATTTTCAAGAGTTTTTGAGCATGTTAAGGCCCCCAAAAAGCCCCGGAAGACGGAAAAAAAAAAATAAAATAAAAAAAAAATAATAATAATCCTTAGAAGAACAAGAGGGCCCTGCGCGAATTTTCGCTTGGGCCCTAATAAATATAGCTGCGAGCAGCGATGGCGGGCCCAAGCCCGGTGGCACCGCCACCCCGGTGGCTTCAGGGCAACTGTGCACAGCGGGCAATAGGCACTTAAAATGGTTAAACATCAAAGGACTATGTCAAATTCACTCCACATTTACTGCACTACAAGGTGCCGCTATAGAGCCCCTCCTCCCTGCCCATTTTCAAAGGATTACATGTGCCAAGTTTTAACATTATTCTGATGAATTTTGAAGCAAATCAGGTAAAAATAAGAGGGTGATCTCAATGTATGCTGAAAGTGACACATTTTCTGCTTCCAGTTGGTGGCGCTATGACTTTGAATCACAATAGTCAAATCCATGTGATCAGCCTTGTACAACGAAGACTAAGCCAAAGTTTCATCAAAATCAATTAATGTATGCAGAAGTTATAACACTTTGTTTCCCTTTTCTTGCCATAAATTCGTTGCCTCGCCACGGCCAAACCGTTTGAGATATCCAAAATCCGTTTGCAATTAAACAACTTCAATGTGTTAGCAACAAGTTAAAAAAAGCTTGGTGTAAATTGGATAAACCCTGTAGGAGTAGTAGTATAAAATTCATAGCCTGTTTTTTCAAAAAATTAACATTCAAACAAAAATAGCCGACTTCCTGTTGGTTGGAGCTAATGAATGTAAATTAGAAAATTGTCCAGCTTGATGAGAACAATATGTGTACCGAGTTTGGTGACTGTAGGAAAAACTAACCCCCCCACTTTTGTCAAAAGGTGGCGCTACTGAGCCCCTTCACCACGCCCATTTCTATGGCTTTGTCCATATCTACTGGTTGACAATATTGATGTGTGTGTCGAGTTTCATGCAATTTGAAGCATGTTAAGAGCCTCAAAAACACTCAAGAATATTATTACAGTTTGACCTGTTGCCATGGCAACAATATTTCAAATATCAAAAATCCTGTCATAGGTCTACATCTGCTGTGTATTGACATTACACTGATGAAGTTTGAAGCAAATCAGGTAAAAATAAGAGGGTGATCTCAAAACATTTCAAAAAGTGATACACTTCCTGCTGCCAGTTGGTTGTGCTATAACTTTGACACACAATAGTCACATCCATGTGATCAGACTACTACAACGAACACACTCGTGAAGTTTCATAAAGATCAATATATGTATGCAGACGTTATAACACATTTCCTGTTTCCTTTTTCTCGCCATAAATTTGTTGCCTCGCCACGGCCAAACCGTTCGAGATATCAAAAATCCCCTGGCAATTTTTAATCATCAGTGTCTTGACTTCCTGCTGACCGAGTTTGGTGGCGATCGGATTAATCGTCTAGGAGGAGTATATCAAATTCCAGAGCATGCGTTTTTCAAACAACCCTTAATAGCTGACTTCCTGTTGGCGTGGCGATTAACTTAGAGCGCGAAAGTTGTTCGGCCCGATGAGGTCTATATGTGTACCGAGTTTCATACTAATACGTGCAAGCATGTTTAATATATGGACCAAATTTTCAGACTTTTTTCAAGGGGGCGCTGTCGAGCCCCCCTGCCACGCCCGGGTACCAGCCTCTCCGGCGTCCTAATGGCCGCGGATTCCAATGTGTGTGCCAATTTTCAAGAGTTTTTGAGCATGTTAAGGCCCCCAAAAAGCCCCGGAAGACGGAAAAAAAAATAATAATAAATAAATAAATAAATATAGCTGCGAGCAGCGATGGCGGGCCCAAGCCCGGTGGCACCGCCACCCCGGTGGCTTCAGGGCAACTGTGCACAGCGGGCAATAGGCACTTAAAACGGTTAAACATCAAAGGACTATGTCAAATTCACTCCACATTTACTGCACTACAAGGTGCCGCTATAGAGCCCCTCCTCCCTGCCCATTTTCAAAGGATTACATGTGCCAAGTTTTAACATTATTCTGATGAATTTTGAAGCAAATCAGGTAAAAATAAGAGGGTGATCTCAATGTATGCTGAAAGTGACACATTTTCTGCTTCCAGTTGGTGGCGCTATGACTTTGAATCACAATAGTCAAATCCATGTGATCAGCCTTGTACAACGAAGACTAAGCCAAAGTTTCATCAAAATCAATTAATGTATGCAGAAGTTATAACACTTTGTTTCCCTTTTCTTGCCATAAATTCGTTGCCTCGCCACGGCCAAACCGTTTGAGATATCCAAAATCCGTTTGCAATTAAACAACTTCAATGTGTTAGCAACAAGTTAAAAAAAGCTTGGTGTAAATTGGATAAACCCTGTAGGAGTAGTAGTATAAAATTCATAGCCTGTTTTTTCAAAAAATTAACATTCAAACCAAAATAGCTGACTTCCTGTTGGTCGGAGCTAATGAATGTAAATTAGAAAATTGTCCGGCTTGATGAGAACAATATGTGTACCGAGTTTGGTGACTGTAGGAAAAACTAACCCCCCCACTTTTGTCAAAAGGTGGCGCTACTGAGCCCCTCCACCACGCCCATTTCTATGGCTTTGTCCATGTCTACTGGTTGACAATATTGATGTGTGTGTCGAGTTTCATGCAATTTGAAGCATGTTAAGAGCCTCAAAAACACTCAAGAATATTATTACAGTTTGACCTGTTGCCATGGCAACAATATTTCAAATATCAAAAATCCTGTCATAGGTCTACATCTGCTGTGTATTGACATTACACTGATGAAGCTTGAAGCAAATCAGGTAAAAATAAGAGGGTGATCTCAAAACATTTCAAAAAGTGATACACTTCCTGCTGCCAGTTGGTGGCGCTATAACTTTGACTCACAATAGTCACATCCATGTGATCAGACTCCTATAACGAACACACTCGTGAAGTTTCATAAAGATCAATATATGTATTAAGACGTTATAACACATTTCCTGTTTCCTTTTTCTCGCCATAAATTCGTTGCCTCGCCACGGCCAAACCGTTCGAGATATCAAAAATCCCCTGGCAATTTTTAATCATCAGTGTCTTGACTTCATGCTGACCGAGTTTGGTGGCGATCGGATTAATCGTCTAGGAGGAGTATATCAAATTCCAGAGCATGCGTTTTTTTTAAACAACCCTTAATAGCTGACTTCCTGTTGGCGTGGCGATTAACTTAGAGCGCGAAAGTTGTTCGGCCCGATGAGGTCTATATGTGTACCAAGTTTCATACTAATACGTGCAAGCATGTTTAATATATGGACCAAATTTTCAGACTTTTTTCAAGGGGGCGCTGTCGAGCCCCCCTGCCACGCCCGGGTACCAGCCTCTCCGGCGTCCTAATGGCCGCGGATTCCAATGTGTGTGCCAATTTTCAAGAGTTTTTGAGCATGTTAAGGCCCCCAAAAAGCCCCGGAAGACGGAAAAAAAAAATAAAATAAATAAATAATAATAATAAATATAGCTGCGAGCAGCGATGGCGGGCCCAAGCCCGGTGGCACCGCCACCCCGGTGGCTTCAGGGCAACTGTGCACAGCGGGCAATAGGCACTTAAAACGGTTAAACATCAAAGGACTATGTCAAATTCACTCCACATTTACTGCACTACAAGGTGCCGCTATAGACCCCTTCCTCCCTGCCCATTTTCAAATGATTACATGTGCCAAGTTTTAACATTATTCTGATGAATTTTGAAGCAAATCAGGTAAAAATAAGAGGGTGATCTCAATGTATGCTGAAAGTGACACATTTTCTGCTTCCAGTTGGTGGCGCTATGACTTTGAATCACAATAGTCAAATCCATGTGATCAGCCTTGTACAACGAAGACTAAGCCAAAGTTTCATCAAAATCAATTAAAGTATGCAGAAGTTATAACACTTTGTTTCCCTTTTCTTGCCATAAATTCGTTGCCTCGCCACGGCCAAACCGTTTGAGATATCCAAAATCCGTTTGCAATTAAACAACTTCAATGTGTTAGCAACAAGTTAAAAAAAGCTTGGTGTAAATTGGATAAACCCTGTAGGAGTAGTAGTATAAAATTCATAGCCTGTTTTTTCAAAAAATTAACATTCAAACCAAAATAGCTGACTTCCTGTTGGTCGGAGCTAATGAATGTAAATTAGAAAATTGTCCGGCTTGATGAGAATAATATGTGTACCGAGTTTGGTGACTGTAGGAAAAACTAACCCCCCCACTTTTGTCAAAAGGTGGCGCTACTGAGCCCCTCCACCACGCCCATTTCTATGGCTTTGTCCATGTCTACTGGTTGACAATATTGATGTGTGTGTCGAGTTTCATGCAATTTGAAGCATGTTAAGAGCCTCAAAAACACTCAAGAATATTATTACAGTTTGACCTGTTGCCATGGCAACAATATTTCAAATATCAAAAATCCTGTCATAGGTCTACATCTGCTGTGTATTGACATTACACTGATGAAGTTTGAAGCAAATCAGGTAAAAATAAGAGGGTGATCTCAAAGCATTTCAAAAAGTGATACACTTCCTGCTGCCAGTTGGTGGCGCTATAACTTTGACTCACAATAGTCACATCCATGTGATCAGACTCCTATAACGAACACACTCGTGAAGTTTCATAAAGATCAATATATGTATTAAGACGTTATAACACATTTCCTGTTTCCTTTTTCTCGCCATAAATTCGTTGCCTCGCCACGGCCAAACCGTTCGAGATATCAAAAATCCCCTGGCAATTTTTAATCATCAGTGTCTTGACTTCATGCTGACCGAGTTTGGTGGCGATCGGATTAATCGTCTAGGAGGAGTATATCAAATTCCAGAGCATGCGTTTTTCAAACAACCCTTAATAGCTGACTTCCTGTTGGCGTGGCGATTAACTTAGAGCGCGAAAGTTGTTCGGCCCGATGAGGTCTATATGTGTACCGAGTTTCATACTAATACGTGCAAGCATGTTTAATATATGGACCAAATTTTCAGACTTTTTTCAAGGGGGCGCTGTCGAGCCCCCCTGCCACGCCCGGGTACCAGCCTCTCCGGCGTCCTAATGGCCGCGGATTCCAATGTGTGTGCCAATTTTCAAGAGTTTTTGAGCATGTTAAGGCCCCCAAAAAGCCCCGGAAGACGGAAAAAAAAAAAAATAAAATAAAAAAAAAAAATAATAATAATCCTTAGAAGAACAAGAGGGCCCTGCGCGAATTTTCGCTTGGGCCCTAATAAATATAGCTGCGAGCAGCGATGGCGGGCCCAAGCCCGGTGGCACCGCCACCCCGGTGGCTTCAGGGCAACTGTGCACAGCGGGCAATAGGCACTTAAAATGGTTAAACATCAAAGGACTATGTCAAATTCACTCCACATTTACTGCACTACAAGGTGCCGCTATAGAGCCCCTCCTCCCTGCCCATTTTCAAAGGATTACATGTGCCAAGTTTTAACATTATTCTGATGAATTTTGAAGCAAATCAGGTAAAAATAAGAGGGTGATCTCAATGTATGCTGAAAGTGACACATTTTCTGCTTCCAGTTGGTGGCGCTATGACTTTGAATCACAATAGTCAAATCCATGTGATCAGCCTTGTACAACGAAGACTAAGCCAAAGTTTCATCAAAATCAATTAATGTATGCAGAAGTTATAACACTTTGTTTCCCTTTTCTTGCCATAAATTCGTTGCCTCGCCACGGCCAAACCGTTTGAGATATCCAAAATCCGTTTGCAATTAAACAACTTCAATGTGTTAGCAACAAGTTAAAAAAAGCTTGGTGTAAATTGGATAAACCCTGTAGGAGTAGTAGTATAAAATTCATAGCCTGTTTTTTCAAAATATTAACATTCAAACAAAAATAGCCGACTTCCTGTTGGTTGGAGCTAATGAATGTAAATTAGAAAATTGTCCAGCTTGATGAGAACAATATGTGTACCGAGTTTGGTGACTGTAGGAAAAACTAACCCCCCCACTTTTGACAAAAGGTGGCGCTACTGAGCCCCTTCACCACGCCCATTTCTATGGCTTTGTCCATATCTATTGGTTGACAATATTGATGTGTGTGTCGAGTTTCATGCAATTTGAAGCATGTTAAGAGCCTCAAAAACACTCAAGAATATTATTACAGTTTGACCTGTTGCCATGGCAACAATATTTCAAATATCAAAAATCCTGTCATAGGTCTACATCTGCTGTGTATTGACATTACACTGATGAAGTTTGAAGCAAATCAGGTAAAAATAAGAGGGTGATCTCAAAGCATTTCAAAAAGTTATACACTTCCTGCTGCCAGTTGGTTGTGCTATAACTTTGACACACAATAGTCACATCCATGTGATCAGACTACTACAACTAACACACTCGTGAAGTTTCATAAAGATCAATATATGTATGCAGACGTTATAACACATTTCCTGTTTCCTTTTTCTCGCCATAAATTTGTTGCCTCGCCACGGCCAAACCGTTTGAGGTATCCAAAATCCGTTTGCAATTAAACAACTTCAATGTGTTAGCAACAAGTTAAAAAAAGCTTGGTGTAAATTGGATAAACCCTGTAGGAGTAGTAGTATAAAATTCATAGCCTGTTTTTTCAAAAAATTAACATTCAAACAAAAATAGCCGACTTCCTGTTGGTCGGAGCTAATGAATGTAAATTAGAAAATTGTCCAGCTTGATGAGAACAATATGTGTACCGAGTTTGGTGACTGTAGGAAAAACTAACCCCCCCCCACTTTTGTCAAAAGGTGGCGCTACTGAGCCCCTCCACCACGCCCATTTCTATGGCTTTGTCCATGTCTACTGGTTGACAATATTGATGTGTGTGTCGAGTTTCATGCAATTTGAAGCATGTTAAGAGCCTCAAAAACACTCAAGAATATTATTACAGTTTGACCTGTTGCCATGGCAACAATATTTCAAATATCAAAAATCCTGTCATAGGTCTACATCTGCTGTGTATTGCCATTACATTGATGAAGTTTGAAGCAAATCAGGTAAAAATAAGAGGGTGATCTCAAAGCATTTCAAAAAGTGATACACTTCCTGCTGCCAGTTGGTGGCGCTATAACTTTGACTCACAATAGTCACATCCATGTGATCAGACTACTACAACCAACACACTCGTGAAGTTTCATAAAGATCAATATATGTATGCAGACGTTATAACACATTTCCTGTTTCCTTTTTCTCGCCATAAATTCGTTGCCTCGCCACGGCCAAACCGTTCGAGATATCAAAAATCCCCTGGCAATTTTTAATCATCAGTGTCTTGACTTCATGCTGACCGAGTTTGGTGATGATCGGATTAATCGTCTAGGAGGAGTATATCAAATTCCAGAGCATGCGTTTTTCAAACAACCCTTAATAGCTGACTTCCTGTTGGCGTGGCGTTTAACTTAGAGTACGAAAGTTGTTCGGCCCGGTGAGTTCTATATGTGTACTGAGTTTCATACTAATACGTGCAAGCGTGTTTAATATATGGACCAAATTTTCAGACTTTTTTCAAGGGGGCGCTGTCGAGCCCCCCTGCCACGCCCGGATACCAGCCTCTGGGGCGTCCTAATGGCCGCGGATTCCAATGTGTGTGCCAATTTTCAAGAGTTTTTGAGCATGTTAAGGCCCCCAAAAAGCCCCGGAAGACGAAAAAAAAAAAAAAAAAATAATAATAATAATAATCCTTAGAAGAACAAGAGGGCCCTGCGCGCTTAATTCGCTTGGGCCCTAAATTAAAAAAAATAAATAAATAATAATAATCCTTAGAAGAACAAGAGGGCCCTGCGCGAATTTTCGCTTGGGCCCTAATAATCCTTAGAAGAACAAGAGGGCCCTGCGCGAATTTTCGCTTGGGCCCTAATAATTAAAGCTGCAAGCAGCGTTGAGAGGGCCCTCGCACCCGGGCTCACTGCCACCCGTAGGCCTCAGGAAAACAGTGAACAGTGGGCGTCATGCATTTAAGTGAGTGAATACAGGAGAATTATGCCAAAGTCATTTCGAAATGCCACACTTCCTGCGGCCAACAGGTGGCGCTTTTACCGTCACTGAATTTTGCCATGTTGATGTCTTCTGACCAGGACTATCATTGAACACGTGAAGTTTGAAGCAGATCGGACATTGTATGCCTGAGTTACAACAACTTCCTGTTTCTTTCGTGGCGTTAATCGTATACATTAGCACGCAGTCAAGTGTTGCATGATTTAACCTGTTTCTAGCATGTCTGGTACTTCGTGGCATAATGAAATGTGACTCTGGTAGTGAATTACATTGTGAAGCATGCCATTTCCTGTTGCCAGCAGGTGGCGCAATGACTAACTAAATATTGTCATATAGATGTCTTTAGGCCAGGACTCTTATCACACATGTGAAGTTTGGGGCAGATCGGACATTGTATGCCTGAGTTACAGCAGCTTCCTCTTTCATGGCGAAACATCAGACTTTGTCAGGCCGCCACAGACGCGCCCTTCAGCGAAAACTCAAGATCTTTGAAATTTATCATCGCTAAGGTCTTAAGATTAGACTGACAACATATGTTGTTGATCTGGTTAAATCTCCATGAGGAGTTAATCACAGTGTAAAACATGTCATTTCCTGTTGCCTGCAGGTGGCGCTATGACTGTAACTGAATATTGTTATGAAGATGTCTTCAGGTCAGGACTCTAATAAAGCATGTGAAGTTTGGGGCAGATCCGACATTGTTTGTCTGAGTTACAACAACTTCCTTTTTCATGGCGAAGACATCAAACTTTGTCAGGCCGCCACGGACACGCCCTTCAGTGAAAACTCTAGATCTTCGCAATTTAACGTCACAAAGGCCTTTAGATTAGACTGACCAAAAATGACATTGATCTGATTAAATCTCTAGGAGGAGTTCGTTACAGTACAACGTCTGGAAATGGCAAAAACTGCACAAATTTTGCAAAGAAAATTCTAAATATCTGACTTCCTGTTGGTTTTCAGATTTCACTCCAAGAGACTTTTTTGTAGGTATTGGGCTGTTAGATGTGTGTACCAAATTTCATACCTGTACGTGAAACGTAGTGTCAGGGGCACTTCGTTGAAATGTTTTAGGTGGCGCTATTGAGCCATTTTGCCACACTTAATTCTGAAACCCATATCAGACGTAAATTTTCACTACTTCTGACGCATCTACAAAGTTTCATGAGTTTTCGAGTATGTTTCAGCCCTCAAAAAAGTGATTCACCTTACATGGCGAAACATCAGACTTTGTTGGTCACCACGGACACGCCCTTCAACGAAAACTCAAGATCTTTTCGATTTAACATCTCAGAGGCCTTAAGATTAGACTGGCCATATATGATGTTGATCTGGTTTAATCTCTATGAGGAGTTAATCACAGTGTAAAACATGTCATATCCTGTTGCCCCCAGGTGGCGCTATGACTGTAACTGAATATTGTCATATAGATGTCTTCAGGTCAGGACTCTAATAAAACATGTGAAGTTTGGGGCAGATCAGACATTGTATGCCCGAGTTACAACAACTTCCTGTTTCATCTCTAGGAGGAGTTCGTTAAAGTACGTCTGGAAAATGCAAAAAACGGTGAATTAATTCAAAATATCTGACTTCCTGTTTGGTTTCGGATTTCGCTCCAAGAGAATTTTTTGTAGGTACTGGGCTGATAAATGTGTGTACCGAATTTCAAAGCCCTAGTGTAATGTAGCGAGCGGGGCTGTACGTTAGATGGCGCTATCGAGCCATTTTGCCACGCCCAATTCCGAAACCCATAACAGACGTAAATTTTCACCACTTCTGACGCGTGTGCAAAGTTTCATGAGTTTTCGAGCACGTTTAGGCCCTCTAAAATGCGATTCACTTTGGAGAAGAAGAAGAAGAAGAAGAACAACAACAACAACAACAACAACAACTAGAATGTACATTTCCTGAAGAAAATGTGAATGGTGCTTGCAGTGGCAAAATTCGGCCCCGGTTGCTAGGGTGCTGTAATTGGTTGCTAGGGCGTGGCTATGAAGTTGCTGTGTCACTACTTATTGGCTGGCCGAATCAAAAGAGCCCAGCCCCAAGTCTCTATGACCTTCTAAACCAAAGATATGATCTAACAGATTTGGCTCCCATGTTAAGTCAATGTGACTTTTTTTGCCGCTTTTTCGTCCGTTGTGCGAACATCTATGGTCCGATCGCTTATAAAAGTCATAGCACACCTCTCCTCAATGAGCCGGTCGATTTGACACCTCATTCATGGGTCTAGGACAAAAACTGCGGGACAAGTTACGCGCCGAAATTAGTGTCCAGAAGAAGCAGAATAATAACTAGAATGTACATTTCCTGAAGAAAATGTGAATGGTGCTTGCAGTGGCAAAATTCGCCGCTCGGTTGCTAGGGTGCTGTAATTGGTTGCTAGGGCGTGGCCATGAAGTCACTACTTATTGGCGGCTTGATAGGCCAAGTCAAAAGAGCCTAGCCCCAAGTCTCTATGACCTTCTGATCCAAAGATATGATCTCACAGATTTGGCCCCCATGTTAAGTCTACGGGAGTTTTTTCAGGCGATTTTTCGTCCGCTGTGCGAACATCGTACACCCGATCACTTAGAAAAGTCATAGCACACCTCTTCTCAATAAGCCGGTCGATTTGACACCTCATTCGTGGGTCTACGACAAACGGTGCGGGACGAGTTACGCGCCAAAGTTTTGTTCAGGTGAATAGTAATTATAATACTAGAATGTACATTTCCTGAAGAAAATGTGAATGGTGCTTGCAGTGGCAAAATCGCCACTCGGTTGCTAGGCGGTTGCTAAGGTACTTGGGGTGGTTGCTAAGGTGTTGCTAGGCGGTTGCTAAGGTACTTGGGGTGGTTGCTAAGGTGTTGCTAGGCAGTTGTTAAGGTACCTGGAGTGGTCACTACTGTGTTGCTAGGCGGTTGCTAGGGTGTTCTGGGCGGTTGCTATGGTAACCAGGGTGGTTGCTATGGTGTTACTAGGTGGTTGGTAGTTGTCACAGATAGTTACTATGAAGTTTCTATAGAGTTCTTAGCATGTTCTTAGCCCACTTTAGCACTTAGCTAATCACTATTAGCATGTAGCTATTCACCGCTAGCATGTGTAGCATGTTGGAAGTCCAGTTTGCTAGCATGAGTCAAAAGAGCCAACCGCCATGTCTCTATGATGCTCTGATGCCGAGATATAGATCTTGCTAAACGGTTGCTAGGGTACTCTGTTTGGTTGCTAGGGAGTGGCTTGGCAGCTACCAATGATGATACTCCAAAGGCTGCTTGACAATATAAACCAACACCCATGTCTTTACGATGTTCTGATGCAGAGATATAGATCTTGCAAAACGGTTGCTAGGGTACTCTGGTTGGTTGTTAGGGAGTGGCCTGGCAGCTACCAATGATGATACTCCAAAGGCTGCTTGACAATATAAACCAACCCCCATGTCTTTACGATGTTCTGATGCAGAGATATAGATCTTGCTAAACGGTTGCTAGGGTACTCTGTTTGGTTGCTAGGGAGTGGCTTGGCAGCTGCCAGTAATGATAAACCAAAGGCTGCTTGCCAGTATGAATGCTATAAACCAACCCCCATGCCTCTATGATATTCAGATTTGAAGATATCCCTCTATGCTTTGGGTTGCTAGAGTGCTCTAAATGGTTGCTAGGGCGTGGCTATGAAGTGTTGAAGGTGATTCGTGATTGGCCGTTTGCTGCCCCGAGTCAAATGAGCCCACCCTCATGTTTCTATGACACTCCTATCCAAAGATATTCCTTTGATCTTTTTCAATGGAAGTCAATGGAACTTGTTGCTATGGTGCTCTATATGGTTGCTAGGGCGTGGCTTTATAGCTTCACAATGATCCTGAGAGACTGATTGGTTGCCTGAGTAAAATGGGCCCACCCCCTTGTCTCTATGACATTGTGATCCAGAGTTATGTTCAATACAAAATCCCTATGTAATTTCCCATAGTAGGAAAAACACAGTACTTCCTTCTTCATGGGCACGGCTTCACCATAGTATGTCTATGGGGCAACTTTGGGCAGCTCTTGCGCCCCAGGAGTACAACTTACACCCCATTTTGAGGTATGGTCTGAGAGAGCCTATCAGGCTCTTCAAACGTGGTAACCCACATGTTTCTATGAAATTCTCGTTAGGAGCTATTACTCATCAAAGTTTGTCCCAATGCAAAGTCTATGGGATTTTTTTCGCTACTTTTTCGCCCGCCGGATGAACATCGTACACTCGATTGCTTATAAAAGTCATAGCACACCTGTCCTCAATGAGCCGGTCGATTTGACACCTCATTCATGGGTCTATGACAAAAACTGCGGGAGGAGTAGCGCGCAGAAATTGTGTCCAGAAGAAGAAGAAGAAGAACTAGAATGTACATTTCCTGAAGAAAATGTGAATGGTGCTTGCAGTGGCAAAACACCGGACTCGGTTGCTAGGGTGCTGTAATTGATTGCTAGGGCGTGGCTATGAAGCTGCTGTGTCACTACTTATTGGCTGGCCGAATCAAAAGAGCCCAGCCCCAAGTCTCTACGAACTTCTGATCCAAAGATATGATCTCACAGATTTGGACCCCATGTTAAGTCTATGGGAGTTTTTTCAGCCGTTTTTTTTGTACGCTGTGCGAACATCGTACACCCGATCGCTTAGAAAAGTCATAGCACACCTCTCCTCAATAAGCCGGTCGATTTGACACCTCATTCGTGGGTCTACTACAAACGGTGCCGGACGAGTTACGCGCCAAAGTTTTGTTCAGGTGAATAGTAATTACAATACTAGAATGTACATTTCCTGAAGAAAATGTGAATGGTGCTTGCAGTGGCAAAACACCGGACTCGGTTGCTAGGGTGCTGTAATTGGTTGCTAGGGCGTGGCTATGAAGTTGCTGTGCCACTACTTATTGGCTGGCCGAATCAAAAGAGCCCAGCCCCAAGTCTCTATGACCTTCTGATCCAAAGATATGATCTCACAGATTTTGACCCAATGTTAAGTCTATGGGAGTTTTTTCAGCCATTTTTTTCGTACGCTGTGCGAACATCGTACACCCGATCGCTTAGAAAAGTCATAGCACACCTCTCCTCAATAAGCCGGTCGATTTGACACCTCATTTGTGGGTCTAGGACAAACGGTGCGGGACGAGTTACGCGCCAAAGTTTTGTTCAGGTGAATAGTAATTACAATACTAGAATGTACATTTCCTGAAGAAAATGTGAATGGTGCTTGCAGTGGCAAAACTCGGCACTCTTGATTAGCATGATGCTAACATAATTACCGTCCTGCTTTAGGATGTTTTTAGCAAAATGCTAACATGATTTGCATGTTGCTAGCATGATGCTAACACCCTAAGCATGCTGCTAGCATGTTTTAAACAAAATGCTAGTCATGTTAGCATAATGCTAAGAAATGCTAATATGATTAGCATAATACTAGCATGATGCTTAGCATGATTACCATGTTGCTAGCATTATTTTAACAAGATGCTAATCATGTTAGCATTATGTTAACAACATGCTAACTTGATTAGCATGTTGCTTGCATGATGATAACAGGCTTAGCATGCTGTTTGAATGTTTTAAACAAGATGCTATTCATGTTTGCTGCATGCTAGCAAAGATGCTAACATGATTAGCATAATGCTAGCATGATGCTAAAGCATGATTACCATGTTCTTAGCATGATTTTAACAAGATGCTAATCATGTTAGCATAATGCTAGCAACATGCTAACATCATTAGCATAATGCTAGCATGATGCTAGCATGATTACCATGTTGTTAGCATGTATTTAACAAGATGCTAACATGATTAGCATGTTTGCTAACATGATGCTAACATGATTATCATGCTACTAGCATCATGCTAACACAATTAGCATGCCACTAGCATTATTCTAACACATTTTTACTAGTTTGTGTCATGTTTAAACCTTAAGCTACTCACTATTAGCATGTAGCTATTCACTGCTAGCATGTGTAGCATGGTGGAAGTCCAGTTTGCTAGCATGAGTCAAAAGAGCCAACCGCCATGTCTCTATAATGTTCTGATGCAGAAATATAGGTGTTTCAAAACGGTTGCTAGGGTACTCTGTTTGGTTGCTAGGGAGTGGCTTGGCAGCTGCCAATGATGATACTCCAAAGGCTGCTTGACAATATAAACCAACCCCCATGTCTGTACGATGTTCTGACGCAGAGATATAGATCTTGCAAAATGGTTGCTAGGGTACTCTGTTTGGTTGCTAAGGAGTGGCTTGGCAGCTACCAATGATGATACACCAAAGGCTGCTTGCCAGTATGAATGATATAAACCAACCCCCATGCCTCTATGATATTCAGATTTGAAGATATCTGCCTATGCTTTGGGTTGCTAGGGTGCTCTATATGGTTGCTAAGGCGTGGCTATGATGTCTTTAAGGTGATTTGTGATTGGCGGTTTGCTGCCTCGAGTCAAATGAGCCCACCCTCATGTTTCTATGACACTCCTATCCAAAGATATTCCTTTGATCTTTTTCAATGGAAGTCTATGGAACTTGTTGCTATGGTTCTCTATATGGTTGCTAGGGCGTGGCTTGATAGCTTTACAATGATCCTGAGAGACTGATTGGTTGCCTGAGTAAAATGAGCCCACCCCCTTGTCTCTATGACATTGTGATTCAGAGTTATGTTCAATACAAAATCCCTATGTAATTTCCCATAGTAGGAAAAACACAGTACTTCCTGGTTCATGGGCACGGCTTCACCATAGTATGTCTATGGGGCAACTTTGGGCAGCTCTTGCGCCCCAGGGGTACAACTTACACCCCATTTTGAGGTATGGTCTGAGAGAGCCTATCAGGCTCTTCAAACGTGGTAACCCACATGTTTCTATGAAACTCTCGTTAGGAGCTATTACTCATCAAAGTTTGTCCCAATGCAAAGTCTATGGGATTTTTTTCGCTACTTTTTCGCCCGCCGGACGAACATCGTACACCCGATCGCTTATAAAAGTCATAGCACACCTGTCCTCAATGAGCCGGTCGATTTGACACCTCATTCATGGGTCTATGACAAAAACTGCGGGAGGAGTAGCGCGCAGAAATTGTGTCCAGAAGAAGAAGAAGAAGAATAATAAGTATGCAGAAGAATAAGAATGGAGCTTTGCCTTTGGCAAGCACCATTAACTAGAATGTACATTTCCTGAAGAAAATGTGAATGGTGCTTGCAGTGGCAAAATTCGGCACCGGTTGCTAGGGTGCTGTAATTGGTTGCTAGGGCGTGGCTATGAAGTTGCTGTGCCACTACTTATTGGCTGGCCAAATCAAAAGAGCCCAGCCCCAAGTCTCTATGACCTTCTGATCCAAAGATATGATCTCACAGATTTTGACACAATGTTAAGTCTATGGGAGTTTTTTCAGCCATTTTTTTCGTACGCTGTGCGAACATCGTACACCCGATCGCTTAGAAAAGTCATAGCACACCTCTTCTCAATAAGCCGGTCGATTTGACACCTCATTCGTGGGTCTACGACAAACGGTGCGGGACGAGTTACGCGCCGAAGTTTTGTCTAGGTGAATAGTAATTACAATACTAGAATGTACATTTCCTGAAGAAAATGTGAATGGTGCTTGCAGTGGCAAAATTCAGCACCGGTTGCTAGGGTGCTGTAATTGGTTGCTAGGGCGTGGCTATGAAGTTGCTGTGTCACTACTTATCGGCTGCTTGTTAGGCCGAGTCAAAAAAGCCCAGCCCCAAGTCTCTATGACCTTCTAAACCAAAGATATGATCTCACAGATTTGGCCCCCATGTAAAGTCTATGGGAGTTTTTTCAGCCGTTTTTTCGTACGCTGTGCGAACATCGTACACCCGATCGCTTAGAAAAGTCATAGCACACCTCTCCTCAATAAGCCGGTCGATTTGACACCTCATTCGTGGGTCTACGACAAACGGTGCGGGATGAGTTACGCGCCAAAGTTTTGTTCAGGTGAATAGTAATTACAATACTAGAATGTACATTTCCTGAAGAAAATGTGAATGGTGCTTGCAGTGGCAAAATTCGGCACCGGTTGCTAGGGTGCTGTAATTGGTTGCTAGGGCGTGGCTATGAAGTCACTAATTATTGGCTGCTTGATAGGCCAAGTCAAAAGAGCCTAGCCCCAAGTCTCTATGACCTTCTGATCCAAAGATATGATCTCACAGATTTGGTCCCCATGTTAAGTCTATGGGACATTTTTTCAGCCATTTTTTTTCGTATGCTGTGCGAACAGCGTACACCCGATCGCTTAGAAAAGTCATAGCACACCTCTCCTCAATAAGCCGGTCGATTTGACACCTCATTCGTGGGTCTACGACAAACGGTGCGGGACGAGTTACGTGCCAAAGTTTTGTTCAGGTGAATAGTAATTACAATACTAGAATGTACATTTCCTGAAGAAAATGTGAATGGTGCTTGCAGTGGCAAAATTCGGAACCCGGTTGCTAGGGTGCTGTAATTGGTTGCTAGGGCGTGGCTATGAAGTTGCTGTGTCACTACTTATTGGCTGGCCGAATCAAAAGAGCCCAGCCCCAAGTCTCTATGACCATCTAAACCAAAGATATGATCTCACAGATTTGGCCCCCATGTTAAGTCTATGGGAGTTTTTTCAGCCGATTTTTCGTACGCTGTGCGAACATCGTACACCCGATCGCTTAGAAAAGTCATAGCACACCTCTCCTCAATAAGCCGGTCGATTTGACACCTCATTCGTGGGTCTACGACAAACGGTGCGGGACGAGTTACGTGCCAAAGTTTTGTTCAGGTGAATAGTAATTACAATACTAGAATGTACATTTCCTGAAGAAAATGTGAATGGTGCTTGCAGTGGCAAAATTCGGCACTGGTTGCTAGGGTGCTGTAATTGGTTGCTAGGGCGTGGCTATGAAATTGCTGTGTCACTACTTATTGGCTGGCCAAATCAAAAGAGCCCAGCCCCAAGTCTCTATGACCTTCTGATCCAAAGATATGATCTCACAGATTTTGACCCAATGTTAAGTCTATGGGAGTTTTTTCAGTCGTTTTTTTTGTATGCTGTGCGAACATCGTACACCCGATCGCTTAGAAAAGTCATAGCACACCTCTCCTCAATAAGCCAGTCGATTTGACACCTCATTTGTGGGTCTACGACAAACGATGCGGGACGAGTTACGCGCCAAAGTTTTGTTCAGGTGAATAGTAATTACAATACTAGAATGTACATTTCCTAAAGAAAATGTGAATGGTGCTTGCAGTGGCAAAACACCGGACTCGGTTGCTAGGGTGCTGTAATTGGTTGCTAGGGCATGGCTATGAAGTTGCTGTGTCACTACTTATTGGCTGGCCGAATCAAAAGAGCCCAGCCCCAAGTCTCTACGAACTTCTGATCCAAAGATATGATCTCACAGATTTGGACCCCATGTTAAGGCTATGGGAGTTTTTTCAGCCATTTTTTTCGTACGCTGTGCGAACATCGTACACCCGATCGCTTAGAAAAGTCATAGCACACCTCTCCTCAATAAGCCGGTCGATTTGACACCTCATTTGTGGGTCTAGGACAAACGGTGCGGGACGAGTTACGCGCCAAAGTTTTGTTCAGGTGAATAGTAATTACAATACTAGAATGTACATTTCCTGAAGAAAATGTGAATGGTGCTTGCAGTGGCAAAACTCAGCACTCTTGATTAACATGATGCTAACATAATTACCGTCCAGCTAGGATGTTTTTAGCAAGATGCTAACATGATTAGCATGTTGCTTAGCATTATCTTAACACCCTTAGCATGCTGCTAGCTTGTTTTTAGAAAGATGCTAATCATGTTAGCATTATTCTAGCAACATGCTAACATGATTAGCATGTTCTTAGCAGTATGCTAACACCCTTAGCATGCTGCTAGCTTGTTTTTAGAAAGATGCTAATCATGTTAGCATTATGTTAGCAACATGCTAACATGATTAACATAATCTTAGCATGATGCTACCATGATTACCATGTTGTTAGCATGTTTTTAACAAGATGCTAACATAATTAGCATGTTTGCTAGCATGATGCTAACATGATTAGCATGCTACTAGCATGATGCTAACACAGTTAGCATGTTACCAGCATTATGCTAACACATTTTTACTAGTTTGTGTCATGTTTAAACCCTAAGCTAATCACTATTAGCATATAGCTATTCACTGATAGCATGTGTAGCATGTTGGAAGTCCAGTTTGCTAGCATGAGTCAAAAGAGCCAACCGCCATGTCTCTATGATGCTCTGATGCAGAGATATAGATCTTGCAAAACGGTTACTAGGGTACTCTGTTTGGTTGCTAGGGAGTGGCTTGGTAGCTACCAATGATGATACTCCAAAGGCTGCTTGACAATATAAACCAACACCCATGTCTCTACGATGTTCTGATGCAGAGATATAGATCTTGCTAAATGGTTGCTAGGGTACTCTGTTTGGTTACTAGGGAGTGGCTTGGTAGCTACCAATGATGATACTCCAAAGGCTGCTTGACAATATAAACCAACACCCATGTCTTTACGATGTTCTGATGCAGAAATATAGATGTTGAATAATGGTTGCTAGGGTACTCTGTTTGGTTGCTAGGGAGTGGCTTGGCAGCTACCAATGATGATACTCCAAAGGCTGCTTGCCAGTATGAATGATATAAACCAACCCCCATGCCTCTATGATATTCAGATTTGAAGATATCTGCCTATGCTTTGGGTTGCTAGGGTGCTCTAAATGGTTGCTAAGGCGTGGCTATGATGTCTTTAAGGTGATTTGTGATTGGCGGTTTGCTGCCTCGAGTCAAATGAGCCCACCCTCTTGTTTGTACGACACTTCTATCCAAAGATATTCATTTGAACTTTTTCAATGGAAGTCTATGAAGCTTGTTACTAAGGTGCTCTAAATGGTTGCTAGGGCGTGGCTTGATATCTTCAAAGTTTTCCTGAGAGACTGATTGGTTGCCTGAGTAAAATGAGACCACCCCCTTGTCTCTATGACATTGTGATCCAGAGTTATGACTTGTCAAAGTTCGTTCCAATGTTAAGTCTATGGGATTTTTTTCGCTACTTTTTCGCCCGCCGGACGAACATCGTACACCCGATCGCTTATAAAAGTCATAGCACACCTCTCCTCAATGAGCCGGTCGATTTGACACCTCATTCATGGGTCTAGGACAAAAACTGCGGGAGGAGTAGCGCGCAGAAAAAAAGTGGAAGAAGAAGAAGAAGAAGAAGAAGAATAATAAGTATGCAGGAGAATAAGAATGGAGCTTTGCCTTTGGCAAGCACCATTAACTAGAATGTACATTTCCTGAAGAAAATGTGAATGGTGCTTGCAGTGGCAAAACTCGGCACTCTTGATTAGCATGATGGTAGCATGATGCTAACACCCTTAGCATATTGCTAGGATGTGTTTACCAAGATGCTAATCATGTTAGCATAATGCTAGCAACATGCTAACATGATTAGCATGTTGCCACCATGATGTTAACACCCGTAGCATACTGTTAACATGTTTTTAGCAAGATGCTAACCATGTTAGCATAATGTTAACAACATGCTAACATGATTAGCATGTTTGCTAACATGATTAGCATGCTACTATCATCATGCTAACACATTTTCACTAGTTTGTGTCATGTTTAAACCCTAAGCTAATCACTATTAGCATGTAGCTATTCACTGCTAGCATGTGTATCATGTTGGAAGTCCAGATTGCTAGCATGAGTCAAAAGAGCCAACCGCCATGTCTCTATGATGCTCTGATGCAGAGATATAGGTCTTGCTAAACAGTTGCTAGGGTACTCTGTTTGGTTGCTAGGGAGTGGCTTGGCAGCTGCCAATGATGATACTCCAAAGGCTGCTTGACAATATAAACCAACCCCCATGTCTGTACGATGTTCTGATGCAGAGATATACATCTTGAAAAACGGTTGCTAGGGTACTCTGTTTGGTTGCTAGGGAGTGGCTTGGCAGCTGCCAATGATGATACATCAAAGGCTGCTTGCCAGTATGAATGATATAAACCAACCCCCATGCCTGTATGATATTCAGATTTGAAGATATCCCCTCTATGCTTTGGGTTGCTAGGGTGCTCTAAATGGTTGCTAGGGCGTGGCTATGAAGTGTTGAAGGTGATTCGTGATTGGCCGTTTGCTGCCCCGAGTCAAATGAGCCCACCCTCATGTTTCTATGACACTCCTATCCAAAGATATTCATTTGATCTTTTTCAATGGAAGTCTATGGAACTTGTTGCTATGGTGCTCTATATGGTTGCTAGGGCGTGGCTTGATAGCTTCACAATGATCCTGAGAGACTGATTGGTTGCCTGAGTAAAATGAGCCCACCCCCTTGTCTCTAAGACATTGTGATCCAGAGTTATGTTCAATACAAAATCCCTATGTAATTTCCCATAGTAGGAAAAACACAGTACTTCCTGGTTCATGGGCACGGCTTCACCATAGTATGTCTATGGGGCAACTTTGGGCAGCTCTTGCGCCCCAGGGGTACAACTTACACCCAGTTTTGAGGTATGGCCTGACAGAGCTTGCTAGCCTCTTCAAACGTGGTAACCCACATGTTTCTACGAAATTCTCACTCGGAGCAATAACTCGTCAAAATTTGTCGCAATGCAAAGTCTATGGGATTTTTTTCGCTACTTTTTCGCCCGCTGGACGAACATCGTACACCCGATCGCTTATAAAAGTCATAGCACAGGTCTCCTCAATAAGCCGGTCGAATTGACACGTGATTCATTGGTCTAGGACAAAAACTGTGGGAGGAGTAGCGCGCCAAACTTTTGTCCAGAAAAATAATTATAATAATAAGTATGAGCAATAATAAGAATGGAGCTTTGCCTATGGCAAGCACCATTAACTAGAATGTACATTTCCTGAAGAAAATGTGAATGGTGCTTGCAGTGGCAAAATTCGGAACCCGGTTGCTAGGGTGCTGTAATTGGTTGCTAGGGCGTGGCTATGAAGTTGCTGTGTCACTACTTATTGGCTGGCCGAATCAAAAGAGCCCAGCCCCAAGTCTCTATGACCATCTAAACCAAAGATATGATCTCACAGATTTGGCCCCCATGTTAAGTCTATGGGAGTTTTTTCAGCCGATTTTTCGTACGCTGTGCGAACATCGTACACCCGATCGCTTAGAAAAGTCATAGCACACCTCTCCTCAATAAGCCGGTCGATTTGACACCTCATTCGTGGGTCTACGACAAACGGTGCGGGACGAGTTACGCGCCAAAGTTTTGTTCAGGTGAATAGTAATTACAATACTAGAATGTACATTTCCTGAAGAAAATGTGAATGGTGCTTGCAGTGGCAAAACTCGGCACTCTTGATTAGCATGATGGTAGCATGATGCTAACACCCTTAGCATATTGCTAGGATGTGTTTACCAAGATGCTAATCATGTTAGCATAATGCTAGCAACATGCTAACATGATTAGCATGTTGCCACCATGATGTTAACACCCGTAGCATACTGTTAACATGTTTTTAGCAAGATGCTAACCATGTTAGCATAATGTTAACAACATGCTAACATGATTAGCATGTTTGCTAACATGATTAGCATGCTACTATCATCATGCTAACACATTTTCACTAGTTTGTGTCATGTTTAAACCCTAAGCTAATCACTATTAGCATGTAGCTATTCACTGCTAGCATGTGTATCATGTTGGAAGTCCAGATTGCTAGCATGAGTCAAAAGAGCCAACCGCCATGTCTCTATGATGCTCTGATGCAGAGATATAGGTCTTGCTAAACAGTTGCTAGGGTACTCTGTTTGGTTGCTAGGGAGTGGCTTGGCAGCTGCCAATGATGATACTCCAAAGGCTGCTTGACAATATAAACCAACCCCCATGTCTGTACGATGTTCTGATGCAGAGATATACATCTTGAAAAACGGTTGCTAGGGTACTCTGTTTGGTTGCTAGGGAGTGGCTTGGCAGCTGCCAATGATGATACATCAAAGGCTGCTTGCCAGTATGAATGATATAAACCAACCCCCATGCCTGTATGATATTCAGATTTGAAGATATCCCCTCTATGCTTTGGGTTGCTAGGGTGCTCTAAATGGTTGCTAGGGCGTGGCTATGAAGTGTTGAAGGTGATTCGTGATTGGCCGTTTGCTGCCCCGAGTCAAATGAGCCCACCCTCATGTTTCTATGACACTCCTATCCAAAGATATTCATTTGATCTTTTTCAATGGAAGTCTATGGAACTTGTTGCTATGGTGCTCTATATGGTTGCTAGGGCGTGGCTTGATAGCTTCACAATGATCCTGAGAGACTGATTGGTTGCCTGAGTAAAATGAGCCCACCCCCTTGTCTCTAAGACATTGTGATCCAGAGTTATGTTCAATACAAAATCCCTATGTAATTTCCCATAGTAGGAAAAACACAGTACTTCCTGGTTCATGGGCACGGCTTCACCATAGTATGTCTATGGGGCAACTTTGGGCAGCTCTTGCGCCCCAGGGGTACAACTTACACCCAGTTTTGAGGTATGGCCTGACAGAGCTTGCTAGCCTCTTCAAACGTGGTAACCCACATGTTTCTACGAAATTCTCACTCGGAGCAATAACTCGTCAAAATTTGTCGCAATGCAAAGTCTATGGGATTTTTTTCGCTACTTTTTCGCCCGCTGGACGAACATCGTACACCCGATCGCTTATAAAAGTCATAGCACAGGTCTCCTCAATAAGCCGGTCGATTTGACACCTGATTCATTGGTCTAGGACAAAAACTGTGGGAGGAGTAGCGCGCCAAACTTTTGTCCAGAAAAATAATTATAATAATAAGTATGAGCAATAATAAGAATGGAGCTTTGCCTATGGCAAGCACCATTAACTAGAATGTACATTTCCTGAAGAAAATGGGAATGGTGCTTGCAGTGGCAAAACTCGGCACTCTTGATTAACATGATGCTAACATAATTACCGTCCAGCTAGGATGTTTTTAGCAAGATGCTAACATGATTAGCATGTTGCTAGCATTATGCTAACACCCTTAGCATGCTGATAACATGTTTTTAGAAAGATGCTAATCATGTTAGCATAATGCTAGCAACATGCTAACATGATTAGCATGTTGCTAGCATAATGCTAACACCCTTAGCATGCTGCTAGCTTGTTTTTAGAAAGATGCTAATCATGTTAGCATTATGTTAGCAACATGCTAACATGATTAACATAATCTTAGCATGATGCTACCATGATTACCATGTTGTTAGCATGTTTTTAACAAGATGCTAACATAATTAGCATGTTTGCTAGCATGATGCTAACATGATTAGCATGCTACTAGCATGATGCTAACACAGTTAGCATGTTACCAGCATTATGCTAACACATTTTTACTAGTTTGTGTCATGTTTAAACCCTAAGCTAATCACTATTAGCATATAGCTATTCACTGATAGCATGTGTAGCATGTTGGAAGTCCAGTTTGCTAGCATGAGTCAAAAGAGCCAACCGCCATGTCTCTATGATGCTCTGATGCAGAGATATAGATCTTGCAAAACGGTTACTAGGGTACTCTGTTTGGTTGCTAGGGAGTGGCTTGGTAGCTACCAATGATGATACTCCAAAGGCTGCTTGACAATATAAACCAACACCCATGTCTCTACGATGTTCTGATGCAGAGATATAGATCTTGCTAAATGGTTGCTAGGGTACTCTGTTTGGTTACTAGGGAGTGGCTTGGTAGCTACCAATGATGATACTCCAAAGGCTGCTTGACAATATAAACCAACACCCATGTCTTTACGATGTTCTGATGCAGAAATATAGATGTTGAATAATGGTTGCTAGGGTACTCTGTTTGGTTGCTAGGGAGTGGCTTGGCAGCTACCAATGATGATACTCCAAAGGCTGCTTGCCAGTATGAATGATATAAACCAACCCCCATGCCTCTATGATATTCAGATTTGAAGATATCTGCCTATGCTTTGGGTTGCTAGGGTGCTCTAAATGGTTGCTAAGGCGTGGCTATGATGTCTTTAAGGTGATTTGTGATTGGCGGTTTGCTGCCTCGAGTCAAATGAGCCCACCCTCTTGTTTGTACGACACTTCTATCCAAAGATATTCATTTGAACTTTTTCAATGGAAGTCTATGAAGCTTGTTACTAAGGTGCTCTAAATGGTTGCTAGGGCGTGGCTTGATATCTTCAAAGTTTTCCTGAGAGACTGATTGGTTGCCTGAGTAAAATGAGACCACCCCCTTGTCTCTATGACATTGTGATCCAGAGTTATGACTTGTCAAAGTTCGTTCCAATGTTAAGTCTATGGGATTTTTTTCGCTACTTTTTCGCCCGCCGGACGAACATCGTACACCCGATCGCTTATAAAAGTCATAGCACACCTCTCCTCAATGAGCCGGTCGATTTGACACCTCATTCATGGGTCTAGGACAAAAACTGCGGGAGGAGTAGCGCGCAGAAAAAAAAGTGGAAGAAGAAGAAGAAGAAGAAGAAGAACTAGAATGTACATTTCCTGAAGAAAATGTGAATGGTGCTTGCAGTGGCAAAACACCGGACTCGGTTGCTAGGTTGCTGTAATTGATTGCTAGGGCGTGGCTATGAAGCTGCTGTGTCACTACTTATTGGCTGGCCGAATCAAAAGAGCCCAGCCCCAAGTCTCTACGAACTTCTGATCCAAAGATATGATCTCACAGATTTGGACCCCATGTTAAGTCTATGGGAGTTTTTTCAGCCGTTTTTTTTGTACGCTGTGCGAACATCGTACACCCGATCGCTTAGAAAAGTCATAGCACACCTCTCCTCAATAAGCCGGTCGATTTGACACCTCATTCGTGGGTCTACTACAAACGGTGCCGGACGAGTTACGCGCCAAAGTTTTGTTCAGGTGAATAGTAATTACAATACTAGAATGTACATTTCCTGAAGAAAATGTGAATGGTGCTTGCAGTGGCAAAATTCGGAACCTGGTTGCTAGGGTGCTGTAATTTGTTGCTAGGGCGTTGCCATGAAGTCACTACTTATTGGCGGCTTGATAGGCTGAGTCAAAAGAGCCCAGCCCCAAGTCTCTATGACCTTCTAAACCAAAGATATGATCTTACAGATTTGGCCCCCATGTTAAGTCTATGGGAGTTTTTTCAGCCGATTTTTTGTACGCTGTGCGAACATCGTACACCCGATCGCTTAGAAAAGTCATAGCACACCTCTCCTCAATAAGCCGGTCGATTTGACACCTCATTCGTGGGTCTACGACAAACGGTGCGGGACGAGTTACGCGCCAAAGTTTTGTTCAGGTGAATAGTAATTACAATACTAGAATGTACATTTCCTGAAGAAAATGTGAATGGTGCTTGCAGTGGCAAAATTCGGCCCCGGTTGCTAGGGTGCTGTAATTGGTTGCTAGGGCGTGGCTATGAAGTTGCTGCGTCACTACTTATTGGCTGGCCGAATCAAAAGAGCCCAGCCCCAAGTCTCTATGACCTTCTGATCCAAAGATATGATATCACAGATTTTGACCCATTGTTAAGACTATGGGAGTTTTTTCAGCCGATTTTTTCGTACGCTGTGCGAAAATCGTACACCCAATCGCTTAGAAAAGTCATAGCACACCTCTCCTCAATAAGCCGGTCGATTTGACACCTCATTTGTGGGTCTATGACAAACGGTGCAGGACGAGTTACGCGCCAAAGTTTTGTTCAGGTGAATAGTAATTACAATACTAGAATGTACATTTCCTGAAGAAAATGTGAATGGTGCTTGCAGTGGCAAAATTCGGCCGCTTGGTTGCTAGGGTGCTGTAATTGGTTGCTAGGGCGTGGCTATGAAGTTGCTGTGTCACTACTTTTTGGCTGGCGAATCAAAAGAGCCCAGCCCCAAGTCTCTATGACCTTCTGATCCAAAGATATGATCTCACAGATTTTGACCCAATGTTAAGTCTATGGGAGTTTTTCAGCCGTTTTTTTCGCACGCTGTGCGAACATCGTACACCCGATCGCTTAGAAAAGTCATAGCACACCTCTCCTCAATAAACCGGTCGATTTGACACCTCATTTGTGGGTCTACGACAAACGGTGCGGGACGAGTTACGCGCCAAAGTTTTGTTCAGGTGAATAGTAATTACAATACTAGAATGCACATTTCCTGAAGAAAATGTGAATGGTGCTTGCAGTGGCAAAATTCGCCGCTCGGTTGCTAGGGTGCTGTAATTGGTTGCTAGGGCGTGGCTATGAAGTTGCTGTGTCACTACTTATTGGCTGGCCGAATCAAAAGAGCCCAGCCCCAAGTCTCTACGAACTTCTGATCCAAAGATATGATCTCACAGATTTGGACCCCATGTTAAGTCTATGGGAGTTTTTTCAGCCGTTTTTTTTTTGTACGCTGTGCGAACATCGTACACCCAATCGCTTAGAAAAGTCATAGCACACCTCTCCTCAATAAGCCGGTCGATTTGACACCTCATATGTGGGTCTACGACAAACGGTGCGGGACGAGTTACGCGCCAAAGTTTTGTTCAGGTGAATAGTAATTACAATACTAGAATGTACATTTCCTGAAGAAAATGTGAATGGTGCTTGCAGTGGCAAAACTCGGCACTCTTGATTAGCATGATGGTAGCATGATGCTAACACCCTTAGCATATTGCTAGGATGTGTTTACCAAGATGCTAATCATGTTAGCATAATGCTAGCAACATGCTAACATGATTAGCATGTTGCCACCATGATGTTAACACCCGTAGCATACTTTTAACATGTTTTTAGCAAGATGCTAACCATGTTAGCATAATGTTAACAACATGCTAACATGATTAGCATGTTTGCTAACATGATTAGCATGCTACTATCATCATGCTAACACATTTTCACTAGTTTGTGTCATGTTTAAACCCTAAGCTAATCACTATTAGCATGTAGCTATTCACTGCTAGCATGTGTATCATGTTGGAAGTCCAGATTGCTAGCATGAGTCAAAAGAGCCAACCGCCATGTCTCTATGATGCTCTGATGCAGAGATATAGGTCTTGCTAAACAGTTGCTAGGGTACTCTGTTTGGTTGCTAGGGAGTGGCTTGGCAGCTGCCAATGATGATACTCCAAAGGCTGCTTGACAATATAAACCAACCCCCATGTCTGTACGATGTTCTGATGCAGAGATATACATCTTGAAAAACGGTTGCTAGGGTACTCTGTTTGGTTGCTAGGGAGTGGCTTGGCAGCTGCCAATGATGATACATCAAAGGCTGCTTGCCAGTATGAATGATATAAACCAACCCCCATGCCTGTATGATATTCAGATTTGAAGATATCCCCTCTATGCTTTGGGTTGCTAGGGTGCTCTAAATGGTTGCTAGGGCGTGGCTATGAAGTGTTGAAGGTGATTCGTGATTGGCCGTTTGCTGCCCCGAGTCAAATGAGCCCACCCTCATGTTTCTATGACACTCCTATCCAAAGATATTCATTTGATCTTTTTCAATGGAAGTCTATGGAACTTGTTGCTATGGTGCTCTATATGGTTGCTAGGGCGTGGCTTGATAGCTTCACAATGATCCTGAGAGACTGATTGGTTGCCTGAGTAAAATGAGCCCACCCCCTTGTCTCTAAGACATTGTGATCCAGAGTTATGTTCAATACAAAATCCCTATGTAATTTCCCATAGTAGGAAAAACACAGTACTTCCTGGTTCATGGGCACGGCTTCACCATAGTATGTCTATGGGGCAACTTTGGGCAGCTCTTGCGCCCCAGGGGTACAACTTACACCCAGTTTTGAGGTATGGCCTGACAGAGCTTGCTAGCCTCTTCAAACGTGGTAACCCACATGTTTCTACGAAATTCTCACTCGGAGCAATAACTCGTCAAAATTTGTCGCAATGCAAAGTCTATGGGATTTTTTTCGCTACTTTTTCGCCCGCTGGACGAACATCGTACACCCGATCGCTTATAAAAGTCATAGCACAGGTCTCCTCAATAAGCCGGTCGATTTGACACCTGATTCATTGGTCTAGGACAAAAACTGTGGGAGGAGTAGCGCGCCAAACTTTTGTCCAGAAAAATAATTATAATAATAAGTATGAGCAATAATAAGAATGGAGCTTTGCCTATGGCAAGCACCATTAACTAGAATGTACATTTCCTGAAGAAAATGTGAATGGTGCTTGCAGTGGCAAAACACCGGACTCGGTTGCTAGGGTGCTGTAATTGATTGCTAGGGCGTGGCTATGAAGCTGCTGTGTCACTACTTATTGGCTGGCCGAATCAAAAGAGCCCAGCCCCAAGTCTCTACGAACTTCTGATCCAAAGATATGATCTCACAGATTTGGACCCCATGTTAAGTCTATGGGAGTTTTTTCAGCCGTTTTTTTTGTACGCTGTGCGAACATCGTACACCCGATCGCTTAGAAAAGTCATAGCACACCTCTCCTCAATAAGCCGGTCGATTTGACACCTCATTCGTGGGTCTACTACAAACGGTGCCGGACGAGTTACGCGCCAAAGTTTTGTTCAGGTGAATAGTAATTACAATACTAGAATGTACATTTCCTGAAGAAAATGTGAATGGTGCTTGCAGTGGCAAAATTCGGCACCGGTTGCTAGGGTGCTGTAATTGGTTGCTAGGGCGTGGCTATGAAGTTGCTGTGCCACTACTTATTGGCTGGCCAAATCAAAAGAGCCCAGCCCCAAGTCTCTATGACCTTCTGATCCAAAGATATGATCTCACAGATTTTGACACAATGTTAAGTCTATGGGAGTTTTTTCAGCCATTTTTTCGTACGCTGTGCGAACATCGTACACCCGATCGCTTAGAAAAGTCATAGCACACCTCTTCTCAATAAGCCGGTCGATTTGACACCTCATTCGTGGGTCTACGACAAACGGTGCGGGACGAGTTACGCGCCGAAGTTTTGTCTAGGTGAATAGTAATTACAATACTAGAATGTACATTTCCTGAAGAAAATGTGAATGGTGCTTGCAGTGGCAAAATTCGGCACCTGGTTGCTAGGGTGAGGCTATGAAGTCAATAGTTATTGGCTGCTTGATAGGCCGAGTCAAAAAAGCCCAGCCCCAAGTCTCTATGACCTTCTAAACCAAAGATATGATCTCACAGATTTGGCCCCCATGTAAAGTCTATGGGAGTTTTTTCAGCCGTTTTTTCGTACGCTGTGCGAACATCGTACACCCGATCGCTTAGAAAAGTCATAGCACACCTCTCCTCAATAAGCCGGTCGATTTGACACCTCATTCGTGGGTCTACGACAAACGGTGCGGGATGAGTTACGCGCCAAAGTTTTGTTCAGGTGAATAGTAATTACAATACTAGAATGTACATTTCCTGAAGAAAATGTGAATGGTGCTTGCAGTGGCAAAATTCGGCACCGGTTGCTAGGGTGCTGTAATTGGTTGCTAGGGCGTGGCTATGAAGTCACTAATTATTGGCTGCTTGATAGGCCAAGTCAAAAGAGCCTAGCCCCAAGTCTCTATGACCTTCTGATCCAAAGATATGATCTCACAGATTTGGTCCCCATGTTAAGTCTATGGGACATTTTTTCAGCCATTTTTTTTCGTATGCTGTGCGAACAGCGTACACCCGATCGCTTAGAAAAGTCATAGCACACCTCTCCTCAATAAGCCGGTCGATTTGACACCTCATTCGTGGGTCTACGACAAACGGTGCGGGACGAGTTACGTGCCAAAGTTTTGTTCAGGTGAATAGTAATTACAATACTAGAATGTACATTTCCTGAAGAAAATGTGAATGGTGCTTGCAGTGGCAAAATTCGGAACCCGGTTGCTAGGGTGCTGTAATTGGTTGCTAGGGCGTGGCTATGAAGTTGCTGTGTCACTACTTATTGGCTGGCCGAATCAAAAGAGCCCAGCCCCAAGTCTCTATGACCATCTAAACCAAAGATATGATCTCACAGATTTGGCCCCCATGTTAAGTCTATGGGAGTTTTTTCAGCCAATTTTTCGTACGCTGTGCGAACATCGTACACCCGATCGCTTAGAAAAGTCATAGCACACCTCTCCTCAATAAGCCGGTCGATTTGACACCTCATTCGTGGGTCTACGACAAACGGTGCGGGACGAGTTACGTGCCAAAGTTTTGTTCAGGTGAATAGTAATTACAATACTAGAATGTACATTTCCTGAAGAAAATGTGAATGGTGCTTGCAGTGGCAAAATTCGCCACTCGGTTGCTAGGGTGCTGTAATTGGTTGCTAGGGCATGGCTATGAAGTTGCTGTGTCACTACTTATTGCATGGCCGAGTCAAAAGAGCCCAGCCCCAAGTCTCTATGACCTTTTGATCCAAAGATATGATCTCACAGATTTTGTCCCAATGTTAAGTCTATGAGACTTTTTTCAGCTGATTTTTCATCCACCGTGTGAACATCGTACACCCGATCACTTAGAAAAGTCATAGCACACCTCTCCTCAATAAGCCGGTCGATTTGACACCTCATTTGTGGGTCTACGACAAAGGGTGCATGACGAGTTACACACCAAAGTTTTGTTCAGGTGTGCGTGTGTGTGAGAAAGTGACAGTTGAGACTGACGGAATGTTCGTGATTTTGAATTTTTCAATGTAAGTCTATGGGACTATTTTGGTCGTTTTTTTGTACGCTGTGCGAACATCGTACACCCGATCGCTTAGAAAAGTCATAGCACACCTTTCCTCAATAAGCCGGTCGATTTGACACCTCATTTGTGGGTCTATGACAAACGGTGTGGGACGAGTTACGCGCCAAAGTTTTGTTCAGGTGAATAGTAATTACAATACTAGAATGTACATTTCCTGAAGAAAATGTGAATGGTGCTTGCAGTGGCAAAATTCACGGCTCGGTTGCTAGGGTGCTGTAATTGGTTGCTAGGGTGTGGCCATAAAGTCACTACTTATTGGCGGCTTGATAGGCTGAGTCAAACGAGCCCAGCCCCAAGTCTCTACGACCTTCTGATCCAAAGATATGATCTCACAGATTTGGCCCCCATGTTAAGTCTATGGGACTTTTTTGAGCCGTTTTTTCGTACGCTGTGCGAACATCGTACACCCGATCGCTGAGAAAAGTCATAGCACACCTCTCCTCAATAAGCCAGTCGATTTGACACCTCATTCGTGGGTCTACGACAAACGGTGCGGGACGAGTTACGCGCCAAAGTTTTGTTCAGGTGAATAGTAATTACAATACTAGAATGTACATTTCCTGAAGAAAATGTGAATGGTGCTTGCAGTGGCAAAATTCGGCACCGGTTGCTAGGGTGCTGTAATTGGTTGCTAGGGTGTGGCTATGAAGTTGCTGTGTCACTACTTATTGGCTGGCCGAATCAAAAGAGCCCAGCCCCAAGTCTCTATGACCTTCTGATCCAAAGATATGATCTCACAGATTTTGACCCAATGTTAAGTCTATGGGAGTTTTTTCAGCCATTTTTTTCATACGCTGTGCGAACATCGTACACCCGATCGCTTAGAAAAGTCATAGCACACCTCTCCTCAATAAGCCGGTCGATTTGACACCTCATATGTGGGTCTACGACAAACGGTGCGGGACTAGTTACGCGCCAAAGTTTTGTTCAGGTGAATAGTAATTACAATACTAGAATGTACATTTCCTGAAGAAAATGTGAATGGTGCTTGCAGTGGCAAAATTCGCCACTCGGTTGCTAGGGTGCTGTAATTGGTTGCTAGGGCATGGCTATGAAGTTGCTGTGTCACTACTTATTGCATGGCCGAGTCAAAAGAGCCCAGCCCCAAGTCTCTATGACCTTTTGATCCAAAGATATGATCTCACAGATTTTGTCCCAATGTTAAGTCTATGAGACTTTTTTCAGCTGATTTTTCATCCACCGTGTGAACATCGTACACCCGATCACTTAGAAAAGTCATAGCACACCTCTCCTCAATAAGCCGGTCGATTTGACACCTCATTTGTGGGTCTACGACAAAGGGTGCATGACGAGTTACACACCAAAGTTTTGTTCAGGTGTGCGTGTGTGTGAGAAAGTGACAGTTGAGACTGACGGAATGTTCGTGATTTTGAATTTTTCAATGTAAGTCTATGGGACTATTTTGGTCGTTTTTTTGTACGCTGTGCGAACATCGTACACCCGATCGCTTAGAAAAGTCATAGCACACCTTTCCTCAATAAGCCGGTCGATTTGACACCTCATTTGTGGGTCTATGACAAACGGTGTGGGACGAGTTACGCGCCAAAGTTTTGTTCAGGTGAATAGTAATTACAATACTAGAATGTACATTTCCTGAAGAAAATGTGAATGGTGCTTGCAGTGGCAAAATTCACGGCTCGGTTGCTAGGGTGCTGTAATTGGTTGCTAGGGTGTGGCCATAAAGTCACTACTTATTGGCGGCTTGATAGGCTGAGTCAAACGAGCCCAGCCCCAAGTCTCTACGACCTTCTGATCCAAAGATATGATCTCACAGATTTGGCCCCCATGTTAAGTCTATGGGACTTTTTTGAGCCGTTTTTTCGTACGCTGTGCGAACATCGTACACCCGATCGCTGAGAAAAGTCATAGCACACCTCTCCTCAATAAGCCAGTCGATTTGACACCTCATTCGTGGGTCTACGACAAACGGTGCGGGACGAGTTACGCGCCAAAGTTTTGTTCAGGTGAATAGTAATTACAATACTAGAATGTACATTTCCTGAAGAAAATGTGAATGGTGCTTGCAGTGGCAAAATTCGGCACCGGTTGCTAGGGTGCTGTAATTGGTTGCTAGGGTGTGGCTATGAAGTTGCTGTGTCACTACTTATTGGCTGGCCGAATCAAAAGAGCCCAGCCCCAAGTCTCTATGACCTTCTGATCCAAAGATATGATCTCACAGATTTTGACCCAATGTTAAGTCTATGGGAGTTTTTTCAGCCATTTTTTTCATACGCTGTGCGAACATCGTACACCCGATCGCTTAGAAAAGTCATAGCACACCTCTCCTCAATAAGCCGGTCGATTTGACACCTCATATGTGGGTCTACGACAAACGGTGCGGGACTAGTTACGCGCCAAAGTTTTGTTCAGGTGAATAGTAATTACAATACTAGAATGTACATTTCCTGAAGAAAATGTGAATGGTGCTTGCAGTGGCAAAATTCGGCACCGGTTGCTAGGGTGCTGTAATTGGTTTCTAGGGTGTGGCTATGAAGTTGCTGTGTCACTAATTATTGGCTGGCCGAATCAAAAGAGCCCAGCCCCAAGTCTCTATGACCTTCTGATCCAAAGATATGATCTCACAGATTTTGACCCAATGTTAAGTCTATGGGAGTTTTTTCAGACGTTTTTTTCGTACACTGTGCGAACATCGTACACCCGATCGCTTAGAAAAGTCATAGCACACCTCTCCTCAATAAGCCGGTCGATTTGACAGCTCATTCGTGGGTCTACGACAAACTGTGCGGGACGAGTTACGCGCCAAAGTTTTGTTCAGGTGAATAGTAATTACAATACTAGAATGTACATTTCCTGAAGAAAATGTGAATGGTGCTTGCAGTGGCAAAACTCGGCACTCTTGATTAGCATGATGCTAACATAATTACCGTCCTGCTAGGATGTTTTTAGCAAAATGCTAACATGATTTGCATGTTGCTAGCATGATGCTAACACCCTAAGCATGCTACTAGCATGTTTTAAACAAAATGCTAGTCATGTTAGCATAATGCTAGCAAAATGCTAATATGATTAGCATAATACTAGCATGATGCTAGCATGATTACCATGTTGCTAGCATTATTTTAACAAGATGCTAATCATGTTAGCATTATGTTAACAACATGCTAACATGATTAGCATGTTGCTAGCATGATCTTAACACCCTTAGCATGCTGTTAGCATGTTTTAAACAAGATGCTAATCATGTTAGCATAATGCTTGCAAACATGCTAACATGATTAGCATAATGCTTAGCTTGATGCTAGCATGATTACCATGTTGCTAGCATGATTTTAACAAGATGCTAATCATGTTAGCATAATGCTAGCAACATGCTAACATCATTAGCATAATGCTAGCATGATGCTAGCATGATTACCATGTTGTTAGCATGTATTTAACAAGATGCTAACATGATTAGCATGTTTGCTAACATGATGCTAACATGATTATCATGCTACTAGCATCATGCTAACACAATTAGCATGCCACTAGCATTATTCTAACACATTTTTACTAGTTTGTGTCATGTTTAAACCTTAAGCTACTCACTATTAGCATGTAGCTATTCACTGCTAGCATGTGTAGCATGGTGGAAGTCCAGTTTGCTAGCATGAGTCAAAAGAGCCAACCGCCATGTCTCTATAATGTTCTGATGCAGAAATATAGGTGTTTCAAAACGGTTGCTAGGGTACTCTGTTTGGTTGCTAGGGAGTGGCTTGGCAGCTGCCAATGATGATACTCCAAAGGCTGCTTGACAATATAAACCAACCCCCATGTCTGTACGATGTTCTGACGCAGAGATATAGATCTTGCAAAATGGTTGCTAGGGTACTCTGTTTGGTTGCTAAGGAGTGGCTTGGCAGCTACCAATGATGATACACCAAAGGCTGCTTGCCAGTATGAATGATATAAACCAACCCCCATGCCTCTATGATATTCAGATTTGAAGATATCTGCCTATGCTTTGGGTTGCTAGGGTGCTCTATATGGTTGCTAAGGCGTGGCTATGATGTCTTTAAGGTGATTTGTGATTGGCGGTTTGCTGCCTCGAGTCAAATGAGCCCACCCTCATGTTTCTATGACACTCCTATCCAAAGATATTCCTTTGATCTTTTTCAATGGAAGTCTATGGAACTTGTTGCTATGGTTCTCTATATGGTTGCTAGGGCGTGGCTTGATAGCTTTACAATGATCCTGAGAGACTGATTGGTTGCCTGAGTAAAATGAGCCCACCCCCTTGTCTCTATGACATTGTGATTCAGAGTTATGTTCAATTCAAAATCCCTATGTAATTTCCCATAGTAGGAAAAACACAGTACTTCCTGGTTCATGGGCACGGCTTCACCATAGTATGTCTATGGGGCAACTTTGGGCAGCTCTTGCGCCCCAGGGGTACAACTTACACCCCATTTTGAGGTATGGTCTGAGAGAGCCTATCAGGCTCTTCAAACGTGGTAACCCACATGTTTCTATGAAACTCTCGTTAGGAGCTATTACTCATCAAAGTTTGTCCCAATGCAAAGTCTATGGGATTTTTTTCGCTACTTTTTCGCCCGCCGGACGAACATCGTACACCCGATCGCTTATAAAAGTCATAGCACACCTGTCCTCAATGAGCCGGTCGATTTGACACCTCATTCATGGGTCTATGACAAAAACTGCGGGAGGAGTAGCGCGCAGAAATTGTGTCCAGAAGAAGAAGAAGAAGAATAATAAGTATGCAGAAGAATAAGAATGGAGCTTTGCCTTTGGCAAGCACCATTAACTAGAATGTACATTTCCTGAAGAAAATGTGAATGGTGCTTGCAGTGGCAAAATTCGGCACTGGTTGCTAGGGTGCTGTAATTGGTTGCTAGGGCGTGGCTATGAAATTGCTGTGTCACTACTTATTGGCTGGCCAAATCAAAAGAGCCCAGCCCCAAGTCTCTATGACCTTCTGATCCAAAGATATGATCTCACAGATTTTGACCCAATGTTAAGTCTATGGGAGTTTTTTCAGTCGTTTTTTTTGTATGCTGTGCGAACATCGTACACCCGATCGCTTAGAAAAGTCATAGCACACCTCTCCTCAATAAGCCAGTCGATTTGACACCTCATTTGTGGGTCTACGACAAACGATGCGGGACGAGTTACGCGCCAAAGTTTTGTTCAGGTGAATAGTAATTACAATACTAGAATGTACATTTCCTAAAGAAAATGTGAATGGTGCTTGCAGTGGCAAAACACCGGACTCGGTTGCTAGGGTGCTGTAATTGGTTGCTAGGGCATGGCTATGAAGTTGCTGTGTCACTACTTATTGGCTGGCCGAATCAAAAGAGCCCAGCCCCAAGTCTCTACGAACTTCTGATCCAAAGATATGATCTCACAGATTTGGACCCCATGTTAAGGCTATGGGAGTTTTTTCAGCCATTTTTTTCGTACGCTGTGCGAACATCGTACACCCGATCGCTTAGAAAAGTCATAGCACACCTCTCCTCAATAAGCCGGTCGATTTGACACCTCATTTGTGGGTCTAGGACAAACGGTGCGGGACGAGTTACGCGCCAAAGTTTTGTTCAGGTGAATAGTAATTACAATACTAGAATGTACATTTCCTGAAGAAAATGTGAATGGTGCTTGCAGTGGCAAAACTCAGCACTCTTGATTAACATGATGCTAACATAATTACCGTCCAGCTAGGATGTTTTTAGCAAGATGCTAACATGATTAGCATGTTGCTAGCATTATGCTAACACCCTTAGCATGCTGCTAGCTTGTTTTTAGAAAGATGCTAATCATGTTAGCATAATGCTAGCAACATGCTAACATGATTAGCATGTTGCTAGCATAATGCTAACACCCTTAGCATGCTGCTAGCTTGTTTTTAGAAAGATGCTAATCATGTTAGCATTATGTTAGCAACATGCTAACATGATTAACATAATCTTAGCATGATGCTACCATGATTACCATGTTGTTAGCATGTTTTTAACAAGATGCTAACATAATTAGCATGTTTGCTAGCATGATGCTAACATGATTAGCATGCTACTAGCATGATGCTAACACAGTTAGCATGTTACCAGCATTATGCTAACACATTTTTACTAGTTTGTGTCATGTTTAAACCCTAAGCTAATCACTATTAGCATATAGCTATTCACTGATAGCATGTGTAGCATGTTGGAAGTCCAGTTTGCTAGCATGAGTCAAAAGAGCCAACCGACATGTCTCTATGATGCTCTGATGCAGAGATATAGATCTTGCAAAACGGTTACTAGGGTACTCTGTTTGGTTGCTAGGGAGTGGCTTGGTAGCTACCAATGATGATACTCCAAAGGCTGCTTGACAATATAAACCAACACCCATGTCTCTACGATGTTCTGATGCAGAGATATAGATCTTGCTAAATGGTTGCTAGGGTACTCTGTTTGGTTACTAGGGAGTGGCTTGGTAGCTACCAATGATGATACTCCAAAGGCTGCTTGACAATATAAACCAACACCCATGTCTTTACGATGTTCTGATGCAGAAATATAGATGTTGAATAATGGTTGCTAGGGTACTCTGTTTGGTTGCTAGGGAGTGGCTTGGCAGCTACCAATGATGATACTCCAAAGGCTGCTTGCCAGTATGAATGATATAAACCAACCCCCATGCCTCTATGATATTCAGATTTGAAGATATCTGCCTATGCTTTGGGTTGCTAGGGTGCTCTAAATGGTTGCTAAGGCGTGGCTATGATGTCTTTAAGGTGATTTGTGATTGGCGGTTTGCTGCCTCGAGTCAAATGAGCCCACCCTCTTGTTTGTACGACACTTCTATCCAAAGATATTCATTTGAACTTTTTCAATGGAAGTCTATGAAGCTTGTTACTAAGGTGCTCTAAATGGTTGCTAGGGCGTGGCTTGATATCTTCAAAGTTTTCCTGAGAGACTGATTGGTTGCCTGAGTAAAATGAGACCACCCCCTTGTCTCTATGACATTGTGATCCAGAGTTATGACTTGTCAAAGTTCGTTCCAATGTTAAGTCTATGGGATTTTTTTCGCTACTTTTTCGCCCGCCGGACGAACATCGTACACCCGATCGCTTATAAAAGTCATAGCACACCTCTCCTCAATGAGCCGGTCGATTTGACACCTCATTCATGGGTCTAGGACAAAAACTGCGGGAGGAGTAGCGCGCAGAAAAAAGTGGAAGAAGAAGAAGAAGAAGAAGAAGAATAATAAGTATGCAGGAGAATAAGAATGGAGCTTTGCCTTTGGCAAGCACCATTAACTAGAATGTACATTTCCTGAAGAAAATGTGAATGGTGCTTGCAGTGGCAAAACTCGGCACTCTTGATTAGCATGATGGTAGCATGATGCTAACACCCTTAGCATATTGCTAGGATGTGTTTACCAAGATGCTAATCATGTTAGCATAATGCTAGCAACATGCTAACATGATTAGCATGTTGCCACCATGATGTTAACACCCGTAGCATACTGTTAACATGTTTTTAGCAAGATGCTAACCATGTTAGCATAATGTTAACAACATGCTAACATGATTAGCATGTTTGCTAACATGATTAGCATGCTACTATCATCATGCTAACACATTTTCACTAGTTTGTGTCATGTTTAAACCCTAAGCTAATCACTATTAGCATGTAGCTATTCACTGCTAGCATGTGTATCATGTTGGAAGTCCAGATTGCTAGCATGAGTCAAAAGAGCCAACCGCCATGTCTCTATGATGCTCTGATGCAGAGATATAGGTCTTGCTAAACAGTTGCTAGGGTACTCTGTTTGGTTGCTAGGGAGTGGCTTGGCAGCTGCCAATGATGATACTCCAAAGGCTGCTTGACAATATAAACCAACCCCCATGTCTGTACGATGTTCTGATGCAGAGATATACATCTTGAAAAACGGTTGCTAGGGTACTCTGTTTGGTTGCTAGGGAGTGGCTTGGCAGCTGCCAATGATGATACATCAAAGGCTGCTTGCCAGTATGAATGATATAAACCAACCCCCATGCCTGTATGATATTCAGATTTGAAGATATCCCCTCTATGCTTTGGGTTGCTAGGGTGCTCTAAATGGTTGCTAGGGCGTGGCTATGAAGTGTTGAAGGTGATTCGTGATTGGCCGTTTGCTGCCCCGAGTCAAATGAGCCCACCCTCATGTTTCTATGACACTCCTATCCAAAGATATTCATTTGATCTTTTTCAATGGAAGTCTATGGAACTTGTTGCTATGGTGCTCTATATGGTTGCTAGGGCGTGGCTTGATAGCTTCACAATGATCCTGAGAGACTGATTGGTTGCCTGAGTAAAATGAGCCCACCCCCTTGTCTCTAAGACATTGTGATCCAGAGTTATGTTCAATACAAAATCCCTATGTAATTTCCCATAGTAGGAAAAACACAGTACTTCCTGGTTCATGGGCACGGCTTCACCATAGTATGTCTATGGGGCAACTTTGGGCAGCTCTTGCGCCCCAGGGGTACAACTTACACCCAGTTTTGAGGTATGGCCTGACAGAGCTTGCTAGCCTCTTCAAACGTGGTAACCCACATGTTTCTACGAAATTCTCACTCGGAGCAATAACTCGTCAAAATTTGTCGCAATGCAAAGTCTATGGGATTTTTTTCGCTACTTTTTCGCCCGCTGGACGAACATCGTACACCCGATCGCTTATAAAAGTCATAGCACAGGTCTCCTCAATAAGCCGGTCGATTTGACACCTGATTCATTGGTCTAGGACAAAAACTGTGGGAGGAGTAGCGCGCCAAACTTTTGTCCAGAAAAATAATTATAATAATAAGTATGAGCAATAATAAGAATGGAGCTTTGCCTATGGCAAGCACCATTAACTAGAATGTACATTTCCTGAAGAAAATGTGAATGGTGCTTGCAGTGGCAAAACTCGGCACTCTTGATTAACATGATGCTAACATAATTACCGTCCAGCTAGGATGTTTTTAGCAAGATGCTAACATGATTAGCATGTTGCTAGCATTATGCTAACACCCTTAGCATGCTGCTAACATGTTTTTAGAAAGATGCTAATCATGTTAGCATAATGCTAGCAACATGCTAACATGATTAGCATGTTGCTAGCATAATGCTAACACCCTTAGCATGCTGCTAGCTTGTTTTTAGAAAGATGCTAATCATGTTAGCATTATGTTAGCAACATGCTAACATGATTAACATAATCTTAGCATGATGCTACCATGATTACCATGTTGTTAGCATGTTTTTAACAAGATGCTAACATAATTAGCATGTTTGCTAGCATGATGCTAACATGATTAGCATGCTACTAGCATGATGCTAACACAGTTAGCATGTTACCAGCATTATGCTAACACATTTTTACTAGTTTGTGTCATGTTTAAACCCTAAGCTAATCACTATTAGCATATAGCTATTCACTGATAGCATATGTAGCATGTTGGAAGTCCAGTTTGCTAGCATGAGTCAAAAGAGCCAACCGCCATGTCTCTATGATGCTCTGATGCAGAGATATAGATCTTGCAAAACGGTTACTAGGGTACTCTGTTTGGTTGCTAGGGAGTGGCTTGGTAGCTACCAATGATGATACTCCAAAGGCTGCTTGACAATATAAACCAACACCCATGTCTCTACGATGTTCTGATGCAGAGATATAGATCTTGCTAAATGGTTGCTAGGGTACTCTGTTTGGTTACTAGGGAGTGGCTTGGTAGCTACCAATGATGATACTCCAAAGGCTGCTTGACAATATAAACCAACACCCATGTCTTTACGATGTTCTGATGCAGAAATATAGATGTTGAATAATGGTTGCTAGGGTACTCTGTTTGGTTGCTAGGGAGTGGCTTGGCAGCTACCAATGATGATACTCCAAAGGCTGCTTGCCAGTATGAATGATATAAACCAACCCCCATGCCTCTATGATATTCAGATTTGAAGATATCTGCCTATGCTTTGGGTTGCTAGGGTGCTCTAAATGGTTGCTAAGGTGTGGCTATGATGTCTTTAAGGTGATTTGTGATTGGCGGTTTGCTGCCTCGAGTCAAATGAGCCCACCCTCTTGTTTGTACGACACTTCTATCCAAAGATATTCATTTGAACTTTTTCAATGGAAGTCTATGAAGCTTGTTACTAAGGTGCTCTAAATGGTTGCTAGGGCGTGGCTTGATATCTTCAAAGTTTTCCTGAGAGACTGATTGGTTGCCTGAGTAAAATGAGACCACCCCCTTGTCTCTATGACATTGTGATCCAGAGTTATGACTTGTCAAAGTTCGTTCCAATGTTAAGTCTATGGGATTTTTTTCGCTACTTTTTCGCCCGCCGGACGAACATCGTACACCCAATCGCTTATAAAAGTCATAGCACACCTCTCCTCAATGAGCCGGTCGATTTGACACCTCATTCATGGGTCTAGGACAAAAACTGCGGGAGGAGTAGCGCGCAGAAAAAAAAGTGGAAGAAGAAGAAGAAGAACTAGAATGTACATTTCCTGAAGAAAATGTGAATGGTGCTTGCAGTGGCAAAACTCGGCACTCTTGATTAGCATGATGCTAACATAATTACCGTCCTGCTAGGATGTTTTTAGCAAAATGCTAACATGATTTGCATGTTGCTAGCATGATGCTAACACCCTAAGCATGCTGCTAGCATGTTTTAAACAAAATGCTAGTCATGTTAGCATAATGCTAGCAAAATGCTAATATGATTAGCATAATACTAGCATGATGCTAGCATGATTACCATGTTGCTAGCATTATTTTAACAAGATGCTAATCATGTTAGCATTATGTTAACAACATGCTAACATGATTAGCATGTTGCTAGCATGATGCTAACACCCTTAGCATGCTGTTAGCATGTTTTAAACAAGATGCTAATCATGTTAGCATAATGCTAGCAAACATGCTAACATGATTAGCATAATGCTAGCATGATGCTAGCATGATTACCATGTTGCTAGCATGATTTTAACAAGATGCTAATCATGTTAGCATAATGCTAGCAACATGCTAACATCATTAGCATAATGCTAGCATGATGCTAGCATGATTACCATGTTGTTAGCATGTATTTAACAAGATGCTAACATGATTAGCATGTTTGCTAACATGATGCTAACATGATTATCATGCTACTAGCATCATGCTAACACAATTAGCATGCCACTAGCATTATTCTAACACATTTTTACTAGTTTGTGTCATGTTTAAACCTTAAGCTACTCACTATTAGCATGTAGCTATTCACTGCTAGCATGTGTAGCATGGTGGAAGTCCAGTTTGCTAGCATGAGTCAAAAGAGCCAACCGCCATGTCTCTATAATGTTCTGATGCAGAAATATAGGTGTTTCAAAACGGTTGCTAGGGTACTCTGTTTGGTTGCTAGGGAGTGGCTTGGCAGCTGCCAATGATGATACTCCAAAGGCTGCTTGACAATATAAACCAACCCCCATGTCTGTACGATGTTCTGACGCAGAGATATAGATCTTGCAAAATGGTTGCTAGGGTACTCTGTTTGGTTGCTAAGGAGTGGCTTGGCAGCTACCAATGATGATACACCAAAGGCTGCTTGCCAGTATGAATGATATAAACCAACCCCCATGCCTCTATGATATTCAGATTTGAAGATATCTGCCTATGCTTTGGGTTGCTAGGGTGCTCTATATGGTTGCTAAGGCGTGGCTATGATGTCTTTAAGGTGATTTGTGATTGGCGGTTTGCTGCCTCGAGTCAAATGAGCCCACCCTCATGTTTCTATGACACTCCTATCCAAAGATATTCCTTTGATCTTTTTCAATGGAAGTCTATGGAACTTGTTGCTATGGTTCTCTATATGGTTGCTAGGGCGTGGCTTGATAGCTTTACAATGATCCTGAGAGACTGATTGGTTGCCTGAGTAAAATGAGCCCACCCCTTGTCTCTATGACATTGTGATTCAGAGTTATGTTCAATACAAAATCCCTATGTAATTTCCCATAGTAGGAAAAACACAGTACTTCCTGGTTCATGGGCACGGCTTCACCATAGTATGTCTATGGGGCAACTTTGGGCAGCTCTTGCGCCCCAGGGGTACAACTTACACCCCATTTTGAGGTATGGTCTGAGAGAGCCTATCAGGCTCTTCAAACGTGGTAACCCACATGTTTCTATGAAACTCTCGTTAGGAGCTATTACTCATCAAAGTTTGTCCCAATGCAAAGTCTATGGGATTTTTTTCGCTACTTTTTCGCCCGCCGGACGAACATCGTACACCCGATCGCTTATAAAAGTCATAGCACACCTGTCCTCAATGAGCCGGTCGATTTGACACCTCATTCATGGGTCTATGACAAAAACTGCGGGAGGAGTAGCGCGCAGAAATTGTGTCCAGAAGAAGAAGAAGAAGAATAATAAGTATGCAGAAGAATAAGAATGGAGCTTTGCCTTTGGCAAGCACCATTAATAATAAGTATGCAGGAGAATAAGAATGGAGCTTTGCCTTTGGCAAGCACCATTAACTAGAATGTACATTTCCTGAAGAAAATGTGAATGGTGCTTGCAGTGGCAAAACTCGGCACTCTTGATTAACATGATGCTAACATAATTACCGTCCAGCTAGGATGTTTTTAGCAAGATGCTAACATGATTAGCATGTTGCTAGCATTATGCTAACACCCTTAGCATTCTGCTAACATGTTTTTAGAAAGATGCTAATCATGTTAGCATAATGCTAGCAACATGCTAACATGATTAGCATGTTGCTTGCATAATGCTAACACCCTTAGCATGCTGCTAGCTTGTTTTTAGAAAGATGCTAATCATGTTAGCATTATGTTAGCAACATGCTAACATGATTAACATAATCTTAGCATGATGCTACCATGATTACCATGTTGTTAGCATGTTTTTAACAAGATGCTAACATAATTAGCATGTTTGCTAGCATGATGCTAACATGATTAGCATGCTACTAGCATGATGCTAACACAGTTAGCATGTTACCAGCATTATGCTAACACATTTTTACTAGTTTGTGTCATGTTTAAACCCTAAGCTAATCACTATTAGCATATAGCTATTCACTGATAGCATGTGTAGCATGTTGGAAGTCCAGTTTGCTAGCATGAGTCAAAAGAGCCAACCGCCATGTCTCTATGATGCTCTGATGCAGAGATATAGATCTTGCAAAACGGTTACTAGGGTACTCTGTTTGGTTGCTAGGGAGTGGCTTGGTAGCTACCAATGATGATACTCCAAAGGCTGCTTGACAATATAAACCAACACCCATGTCTCTACGATGTTCTGATGCAGAGATATAGATCTTGCTAAATGGTTGCTAGGGTACTCTGTTTGGTTACTAGGGAGTGGCTTGGTAGCTACCAATGATGATACTCCAAAGGCTGCTTGACAATATAAACCAACACCCATGTCTTTACGATGTTCTGATGCAGAAATATAGATGTTGAATAATGGTTGCTAGGGTACTCTGTTTGGTTGCTAGGGAGTGGCTTGGCAGCTACCAATGATGATACTCCAAAGGCTGCTTGCCAGTATGAATGATATAAACCAACCCCCATGCCTCTATGATATTCAGATTTGAAGATATCTGCCTATGCTTTGGGTTGCTAGGGTGCTCTAAATGGTTGCTAAGGCGTGGCTATGATGTCTTTAAGGTGATTTGTGATTGGCGGTTTGCTGCCTCGAGTCAAATGAGCCCACCCTCTTGTTTGTACGACACTTCTATCCAAAGATATTCATTTGAACTTTTTCAATGGAAGTCTATGAAGCTTGTTACTAAGGTGCTCTAAATGGTTGCTAGGGCGTGGCTTGATATCTTCAAAGTTTTCCTGAGAGACTGATTGGTTGCCTGAGTAAAATGAGACCACCCCCTTGTCTCTATGACATTGTGATCCAGAGTTATGACTTGTCAAAGTTCGTTCCAATGTTAAGTCTATGGGATTTTTTTGCTACTTTTTCGCCCGCCGGACGAACATCGTACACCCGATCGCTTATAAAAGTCATAGCACACCTCTCCTCAATGAGCCGGTCGATTTGACACCTCATTCATGGGTCTAGGACAAAAACTGCGGGAGGAGTAGCGCGCAGAAAAAAAAGTGGAAGAAGAAGAAGAAGAAGAAGAAGAATAAGTATGCAGGAGAATAAGAATGGAGCTTTGCCTTTGGCAAGCACCATTAACTAGAATGTACATTTCCTGAAGAAAATGTGAATGGTGCTTGCAGTGGCAAAATTCGGCCCCGGTTGCTAGGGTGCTGTAATTGGTTGCTAGGGCGTGGCTATGAAGTTGCTGTGTCACTACTTATTGGCTGGCCGAATCAAAAGAGCCCAGCCCCAAGTCTCTATGACCTTCTGATCCAAAGATATGATCTCACAGATTTTGACCCAATGTTAAGTCTATGGGAGTTTTTTCAGCCATTTTTTCGTACGCTGTGCGAACATCGTACACCCGATCGCTTAGAAAAGTCATAGCACACCTCTCCTCAATAAGCCGGTCGATTTGACACCTAATTTGTGGGTCTACGACAAACGGTGCGGGACGAGTTACGCGCCAAAGTTTTGTTCAGGTGAATAGTAATTACAATACTAGAATGTACATTTCCTGAAGAAAATGTGAATGGTGCTTGCAGTGGCAAAATTCGGCACCGGTTGCTAGGGTACTGTAATTGGTTGCTAGGGCGTGGCTATAAAGCTGCTGTGACACTACTTATTGGCTGGCCGAATCAAAAGAGCCCAGCCCCAAGTCTCTATGACCTTCTGATCCAAAGATATGATCTCACAGATTTTGACCCAATGTTAAGTCTATGGGAGTTTTTTCAGCCGTTTTTTCGTACGCTGTGCGAACATCGTACACCCGATCGCTTAGAAAAGTCATAGCACACCTCTCCTCAATAAGCCGGTCGATTTGACACCTCATATGTGGGTCTACGACAAACGGTGCGGGACGAGATACGCGCCAAAGTTTTGTTCAGGTGAATAGTAATTACAATACTAGAATGTACATTTCCTGAAGAAAATGTGAATGGTGCTTGCAGTGGCAAAATTCAGAACCCGGTTGCTAGGGTGCTGTAATCGGTTACTAGGGCATGGCTATAAAGTCACTAGTTATTGGTTGCTTGATAGGCCGAGTCAAAAGAGCCCAGCCCCAAGTCTCTACGACCTTCTGATCCAAAGATATGATCTCACAGATTTGGCCCCATGTTAAGTCTATGGGACATTTTTCAAACGATTTTTCGTCCGCTGTGCGAACATCGTACACCTGATCGCTTATAAAAGTCATAGCACACCTCTCCTCAATAAGCCGGTCGATTTGACACCTCATTCGTGGGTCTACGACAAACGGTGCAGGACGAGTTACACGCCAAAGTTTTGTCTAGGTGAATAGTAATTACAATACTAGAATGTACATTTCCTGAAGAAAATGTGAATGGTGCTTGCAGTGGCAAAACTCGGCACTCTTGATTAGCATGATGCTAACATAATTACCGTTGTGCTAAGATGTTTTTAACAAGATGCTAACATGATTAGCATGTTGCTAACATGATGCTAACACCCTTAGCATGCTGCTACCATGTTTTCAGTAAGATGCTAACATGATTAGCATAATGGTAGCATGATGCTAGCATGATTACCATGTTGCTAGCATGTTTTTAACAAGATGTTAACATGATTAGCATGTTTGCTAGCATGATGCTAACATAATTAGCATGCTACTAACATTATGCTAACACAATTAGCATGCTACCAGCATGATGCTAACACATTTTTAATAGTTTGTGTCATGTTTAAACCCTAAGCTAATCACTATTAGCATGTAGCTATTCACTGCTAGCATGTGTAGCATGTTGGAAGTCCAATTTGCTAGCATGAGTCAAAAAAGCCAACCACCATGTCTGTACGATGTTCTGATGCAGAGATATAGGTCCTGCAATACGGTTGCTAGGGTACTCCATTTGGTTGCTAGGGAGTGGCTTGGCAGCTACCAATGATGATACTCCAATGGCTGCTGGCCAATATAAGCCAACCCCCATGTCTGTATGATGTTTTGATGCAGAGATATAGATCTTGCAAAACTGTTGCTAGGGTACTCTGTTTGGTTGCTAGGGAGTGGCTTGGCAGCTACCAATGATGATACTCCAAAGGCTGCTTGACAATATAAACCAACCCCCATGTCTTTACGATTTTCTGATGCAGAGATATAGATCTTGCAAAACGGTTGCTAGGGTACTCTGTTTGGTTGCTAGGGAGTGGCTTGGAAGCTACCAATGATGATACTCCAAAGGCTGCTTGCCAGTAAGAATGATATAAACCAACCCCCATGCCTCTATTATATTCAGATTTGAAGATATCTGCCTATGCTTTGGGTTGCTAGGGTGCTCTAAATGGTTGCTAAGGCGTGGCTATGATGTCTTTAAGGTGATTTGTGATTGGCGGTTTGCTGCCTCGAGTCAAATGAGCCCAACCTCTTGTTTGTACGACACTTCTATCCAAAGGTATTCATTTGATCTTTTTCAATGGAAGTCTATGAAGCTTGTTACTAAGGTGCTCTATATGGTTGCTAGGGCGTGGCTTGATATCTTCAAAGTTTTCCTGAGAGACTGATTGGTTGCCTGAGTAAAATGAGACCACCCCCTTCTCTCCATGACATTGTGATCCAGAGTTATGACTTATCAAAGTTCGTTCCAATGTTAAGTCTATGGGATTTTTTTCGCTACTTTTTCGCCCGCCGGACGAACATCGTACACCCGAGCGCTTATAAAAGTCATAGCACACCTCTCCTCAATGAGCCGGTCGATTTGACACCTCATTCATGGGTCTAGGACAAAAACTGCGGGAGGAGTAGCGCGCAGAAAAAAAGTGGAAGAAGAAGAATAATAAGTATGCAGGAGAATAAGAATGGAGCTTTGCCTTTGGCAAGCACCATTAACTAGAATGTACATTTCCTGAAGAAAATGTGAATGGTGCTTGCAGTGGCAAAATTCGGCCCCGGTTGCTAGGGTGCTGTAATTGGTTGCTAGGGTGCGTGGCTATGAAGTTGCTGTGTCACTACTTATTGGCTGGCCGAATCAAAAGAGTCCCTATGACCTTCTGATCCAAAGATATGATCTCACAGATTTTGACCCAATGTTAAGTCTATGGGAGTTTTTTCAGCCGTTTTTCGTACGCTGTGCGAACATCGTACACCCGATCACTTAGAAAAGTCATAGCACACCTCTCCTCAATAAGCCGGTCGATTTGACACCTCATTTGTGGGTCTAGGACAAACGCTGCGGGAGGAGTAGCACACAGAAATAAAAGTGGAAGAAAATGAGTGTCTGTGTCTGAGAGAGAAAGGCTTTTAAGGGCCTGCGTGTGTGAGTGTGTGTGAGAAAGTGACAGTTGAAATTCAAATTTCTGAAGATTCCGCCATTGAAAGTCAATGGGACTTTTTTGGCCGCTTTTTCGCCCCCCTGTGCGAACATCGTTGGTCCGATCGCTTATAAAAATCATAACACATATCTCCTCAATGAGCCGGTCGATTTGACACCTCATTCGTGGGTCTACGACAAACTGTGCGGGACGAGTTACGCGCCAAAGTTTTGTTCAGGTGAATAGTAATTACAATACTAGAATGTACATTTCCTGAAGAAAATGTGAATGGTGCTTGCAGTGGCAAAATTCGGCACCGGTTGCTAGGGTGCTGTAATTGGTTGCTAGGGCGTGGCCATAAAGTCATTACTTATTGGCGGCTTGATAGGCCGAGCCAAAAGAGCCCAGCCCCAAGTCTCTATGACCATCTAAACCAAAGATATGATCTCACAGATTTGGCCCCCATGTTAAGTCTATGGGAGTTTTTTCAGCCGTTTTTTCGTACGCTGTGCGAACATCGTACACCCGATCGCTTAGAAAAGTCATAGCACACCTCTCCTCAATAAGCCGGTCAATTTGACACCTCATTCGTGGGTCTACGACAAAAACTGCAGGACGAGTTACGCGCCAAAGTTTTGTTCAGGTGAATAGTAATTACAATACTAGAATGTACATTTCCTAAAGAAAATGTGAATGGTGCTTGCAGTGGCAAAACACCGGACTCGGTTGCTAGGGTGCTGTAATTGGTTGCTAGGGCGTGGCTATGAAGTTGCTGTGTCACTACTTATTGGCTGGCCGAATCAAAAGAGCCCAGCCCCAAGTCTCTACGAACTTCTGATCCAAAGATATGATCTCACAGATTTGGACCCCATGTTAAGTCTATGGGAGTTTTTTCAGCCAATTTTTCGTACGCTGTGCGAACATCGTACACCCGATCGCTTAGAAAAGTCATAGCACACCTCTCCTCAATAAGCCGGTCGATTTGACACCTCATTTGTGGGTCTAGGACAAACGGTGTGGGACGAGTTACGCGCCAAAGTTTTGTTCAGGTGAATAGTAATTACAATACTAGAATGTACATTTCCTGAAGAAAATGTGAATGGTGCTTGCAGTGGCAAAACTATGCTAACATAATTACCGTCCTGCTAGGATGTTTTTAGCAAGATGCTAACATGATTAGCATGTTGCAACCATGATGCTAACACCCTTAGCATGCTGCTAACATGTTTTAAACAATATGCTAATCATGTTAGCATAATGCTAGCAACATGCTAACATGATTAGCATGGTTTTAACAAGATGATAACATGATTAGCATGTTTGCTAGCATGATGCTAACATGATTAGCATGTTTTCTAGCATGATGCTAACATGATTAGCATGCTACTAACATGATGCTAACACAATTAGCATGTTACCAGCATGATGCTAACACATTTTTACTAGTTTGTGTCATGTTTAAACCCTAAGCTAATCACTATTAGCATGTAGCTATTCACTGCTAGCATGTGTAGCATGTTGGAAGTCCAGTTTGCTAGCATTAGTCAAAAGAGCCATCCGCCATGTCTCTATGATGCTCTGATGCAGAGATATAGATATTGCTAAACGGTTGCTAGGGTACTCTGTTTGGTTGCTAGGGAGTGGCTTGGCAGCTACCAATGATGATACTCCAAAGGCTGCTTGACAATATAAACCAACACCCATGTCTTTACGATGTTCTGATGCAGAGATATAGATCTTGCAAAACGGTTGCTAGGGTACTTTGTTTGGTTGCTAGGGAGTGGCTTGGCAGCTGCCAGTAATGATAAACCAAAGGCTGCTTGCCAGTATGAATGATATAAACCAACCCCCATGCCTCTATGATATTCAGATTTGAAGATATCTGCCTATGCTTTGGGTTGCTAGGGTGCTCTAAAATGGTTGCTAAGGCGTGGCTATGATGGCTTTAAGGTTATTTGTGATTGGCGGTTTGCTGCCTCGAGTCAAACGAGCCCACCCTCATGTTTGTATGACACTCCTATCCAAAGATATTCCTTTGATCTTTTTCAATGGAAGTCTATGGAGCTTGTTACTAAGGTACTCTCTATGGTTGCTAGGGCGTGGCTTGATAGCTTTAAAATTATCTTGATAGACTGATTGGTTGCCTGAGTAAAATGAGCCCACCCCCTTGTCTCTATGACATTGTGATCCAGAGTTATGACTTGTCAAAGTTCGTCCCAATGTTAAGTCTATGGGATTTTTCGCCCGATTTTTCGCCCGTCGGACGAACATCGTACACCTGATCGCTTAGAAAAGTCATAGCACACCTCTCCTCAATAAGCCGGTCGATTTGACACCTCATTCATGGGTCTAGGACAAAAGCTGCGGGAGGAGTAGCGCGCCAAAATTTTGTGTGGAATAATAATAATAATAATAATAATAATAATAAGTATGCAGGAGAATAAGAATGGAGCTTTGCCTTTGGCAAGCACCATTAACTAGAATGTACATTTCCTGAAGAAAATGTGAATGGTGCTTGCAGTGGCAAAACTATGCTAACATAATTACCGTCCTGCTAGGATGTTTTTAGCAAGATGCTAACATGATTAGCATGTTGCAACCATGATGCTAACACCCTTAGCATGCTGCTAACATGTTTTAAACAATATGCTAATCATGTTAGCATAATGCTAGCAACATGCTAACATGATTAGCATGGTTTTAACAAGATGATAACATGATTAGCATGTTTGCTAGCATTATGCTAACATGATTAGCATGCTACTAACATGATGCTAACACAATTAGCATGTTACCAGCATGATGCTAACACATTTTTACTAGTTTGTGTCATGTTTAAACCCTAAGCTAATCACTATTAGCATGTAGCTATTCACTGCTAGCATGTGTAGCATGTTGGAAGTCCAGTTTGCTAGCATTAGTCAAAAGAGCCATCCGCCATGTCTCTATGATGCTCTGATGCAGAGATATAGATATTGCTAAACGGTTGCTAGGGTACTCTGTTTGGTTGCTAGGGAGTGGCTTGGCAGCTACCAATGATGATACTCCAAAGGCTGCTTGACAATATAAACCAACACCCATGTCTTTACGATGTTCTGATGCAGAGATATAGATCTTGCAAAACAGTTGCTAGGGTACTCTGTTTGGTTGATAGGGAGTGGCTTGGCAGCTACCAGTAATGATAAACCAAAGGCTGCTTGCCAGTATGAATGATTTAAACCAACCCCCATGCTTGCATGATATTCAGATTTGAAGATATCCCTCTTTGCTTTGGGTTGCTAGGGTGCTCTTAATGGTTGCTAGGGCGTGGCTAGGAGGTCTTGAAGGTGATTCGTGATTGGCTGTTTGCTGCCCCGAGTCAAATGAGCCCACCCTCATGTTTCTATGACACTTCTATCCAAAGATATTCCTTTGATCTTTTTCAATGGAAGTCTATGGAACTTGTTGCTATGGTGCTCTATATGGTTGCTAGGGCGTGGCTTGATAGCTTCACAATGATCCTGGGAGACTGATTGGTCACCTGAGTGAAATGAGCCCACCCCCTTGTCTCTATGTCATTGTGATCCAGAGTTATGTTCAATACAAAATCCCTATGTAATTTCCCATAGTAGGAAAAACACAGTACTTCCTGGTTCATGGGCACGGCTTCACCATAGTATGTCTATGGGGCAAGTTTGGGTAGCTCTTGCGCCCCAGGGGTACAACTTACACCCCATTTTGAGGTATGGTCTGAGAGAGCCTGTCAGCCTCTTCAAACGTGGTAACTCACATGTTTCTACGAAATTCTCGTTAGGAGCTATGACTCGTCAAAGTTCGTCGCAATGTTAAGTCTATGGGATTTTTCGACCGATTTTTCGCCCGCCGGACGAACATCGTACACCCGATCGCTTATAAAAGTCATAGCACACCACTCCTCAATAGGCCGGTCGATTTGACACCTCATTCGTGGGTCTATGACAAAAACTGCGGGACGAGTTACGCGCAGACGAAAGTGTCCAGAAGAAGAAGAATAATAATAATAAGTATGCAGGAGAATAAGAATGGAGCTTTGCCTTTGGCAAGCACCATTAACTAGAATGTACATTTCCTGAAGAAAATGTGAATGGTGCTTGCAGTAGCAAAATTCTGTACCCGGTTGCTATGCGGTTGCTTTGGTAACCTGAGTGGTTGCTAGGGTGTTGCTAGGCAGTTGCTAAGGTACTTGGAGTGGTTGCTAAGGTGTTTCTAGGTGGTTGGTAGTTGGCACAGATAGTTACAATGGAGTTTCTATAGAGTTCTTATCATGTTCTCAGCCCACTTTAGCACTTAGCTAATCACTATTAGCATGTAGCTATTCACCGCTAGCATGTGTAGCATGTTGGAAGTCCAGTTTGCTAGCATGAGTCAAAAGAGCCAACCGCCATGTCTCTATGATGCTCTGATGCAGAGATATAGATATTGCTAAACGGTTGCTAGGGTACTCTGTTTGGTTGCTAAGGAGTGGCTTGGCAGCTACCAATGATGATACTCCAAAGGCTGCTTGACACTATAAACCAACACCCATGTCTCTACGATGTTCTGATGCAGAGATATAGATCTTGCTAAACGGTTGCTAGGGTACTCTGTTTGGTTGCTAGGGAGTGGCTTGGTAGCTACCAATGATGATACTCCAAAGGCTGCTTGACAATATAAACCAACACCCATGTCTTTACGATGTTCTGATGCAGAAATATAGATGTTGAATAATGGTTGCTAGGGTACTCTGTTTGGTTGCTAGGGAGTGGCTTGGCAGCTACCAATGATGATACTCCAAAGGCTGCTTGCCAGTATGAATGATATAAACCAACCCCCATGCCTCTATGATATTCAGATTTGAAGATATCTGCCTATGCTTTGGGTTGCTAGGGTGCTCTAAATGGTTGCTAAGGCGTGGCTATGATGTCTTTAAGGTGATTTGTGATTGGCGGTTTGCTGCCTCGAGTCAAATGAGCCCACCCTCTTGTTTGTACGACACTTCTATCCAAAGATATTCATTTGATCTTTTTCAATGGAAGTCTATGAAGCTTGTTACTAAGGTGCTCTATATGGTTGCTAGGGCGTGGCTTGATATCTTCAAAGTTTTCCTGAGAGACTGATTGGTTGCCTGAGTAAAATGAGACCACCCCTTTGTCTCTATGACATTGTTATCCAGAGTTATGACTTGTCAAAGTTCGTTCCAATGTTAAGTCTATGGGATTTTTTTCGCTACTTTTTCGCCCGCCGGACGAACATCGTACACCCGATCGCTTATAAAAGTCATAGCACACCTGTCATCAATGAGCCGGTCGATTTGACACCTCATTCGTGGGTCTAGGACAAAAACTGCGGGACTAGTTACGTGCCGATATTTTGGCCAGAAGAAGAAGAAGAAGAATAATAAGTATGCAGGAGAATAAGAATGGAGCTTTGCCTTTGGCAAGCACCATTAACTAGAATGTACATTTCCTGAAGAAAATGTGAATGGTGCTTGCAGTGGCAAAATTCAGAACCCGGTTGCTAGGGTGCTGTAATTGGTTGCTAGGGCGTGGCCATAAAGTCACTACTTATTGGCGGCTTGATAGGCCGAGCCAAAAGAGCCCAGCCCCAAGTCTCTATGACCATCTAAATCAAAGATATGATCTCACAGATTTGGCCCCCATGTTAAATCTATGGGAGTTTTTTCAGCCGTTTTTTCGTACGCTGTGCGAACATCGTACACCCAATCGCTTAGAAAAGTCATAGCACACCTCTCCTCAATAAGCCGGTCGATTTGACACCTCATTCGTGGGTCTACGACAAAAACTGCGGGACGAGTTACGCGCCAAAGTTTTGTTCAGGTGAATAGTAATTACAATACTAGAATGTACATTTCCTGAAGAAAATGTGAATGGTGCTTGCAGTGGCAAAACTCGGCACTCTTGATTAGCATGATGGTAGCATGATGCTAACACCCTTAGCATATTGCTAGGATGTGTTTACCAAGATGCTAATCATGTTAGCATAATGCTAGCAACATGCTAACATGATTAGCATGTTGCCACCATGATGTTAACACCCGTAGCATACTGTTAACATGTTTTTAGCAAGATGCTAACCATGTTAGCATAATGTTAACAACATGCTAACATGATTAGCATGTTTGCTAACATGATTAGCATGCTACTATCATCATGCTAACACATTTTCACTAGTTTGTGTCATGTTTAAACCCTAAGCTAATCACTATTAGCATGTAGCTATTCACTGCTAGCATGTGTATCATGTTGGAAGTCCAGATTGCTAGCATGAGTCAAAAGAGCCAACCGCCATGTCTCTATGATGCTCTGATGCAGAGATATAGGTCTTGCTAAACAGTTGCTAGGGTACTCTGTTTGGTTGCTAGGGAGTGGCTTGGCAGCTGCCAATGATGATACTCCAAAGGCTGCTTGACAATATAAACCAACCCCCATGTCTGTACGATGTTCTGATGCAGAGATATACATCTTGAAAAACGGTTGCTAGGGTACTCTGTTTGGTTGCTAGGGAGTGGCTTGGCAGCTGCCAATGATGATACATCAAAGGCTGCTTGCCAGTATGAATGATATAAACCAACCCCCATGCCTGTATGATATTCAGATTTGAAGATATCCCCTCTATGCTTTGGGTTGCTAGGGTGCTCTAAATGGTTGCTAGGGCGTGGCTATGAAGTGTTGAAGGTGATTCGTGATTGGCCGTTTGCTGCCCCGAGTCAAATGAGCCCACCCTCATGTTTCTATGACACTCCTATCCAAAGATATTCATTTGATCTTTTTCAATGGAAGTCTATGGAACTTGTTGCTATGGTGCTCTATATGGTTGCTAGGGCGTGGCTTGATAGCTTCACAATGATCCTGAGAGACTGATTGGTTGCCTGAGTAAAATGAGCCCACCCCCTTGTCTCTAAGACATTGTGATCCAGAGTTATGTTCAATACAAAATCCCTATGTAATTTCCCATAGTAGGAAAAACACAGTACTTCCTGGTTCATGGGCACGGCTTCACCATAGTATGTCTATGGGGCAACTTTGGGCAGCTCTTGCGCCCCAGGGGTACAACTTACACCCAGTTTTGAGGTATGGCCTGACAGAGCTTGCTAGCCTCTTCAAACGTGGTAACCCACATGTTTCTACGAAATTCTCACTCGGAGCAATAACTCGTCAAAATTTGTCGCAATGCAAAGTCTATGGGATTTTTTTCGCTACTTTTTCGCCCGCTGGACGAACATCGTACACCCGATCGCTTATAAAAGTCATAGCACAGGTCTCCTCAATAAGCCGGTCGATTTGACACCTGATTCATTGGTCTAGGACAAAAACTGTGGGAGGAGTAGCGCGCCAAACTTTTGTCCAGAAAAATAATTATAATAATAAGTATGAGCAATAATAAGAATGGAGCTTTGCCTATGGCAAGCACCATTAACTAGAATGTACATTTCCTGAAGAAAATGTGAATGGTGCTTGCAGTGGCAAAATTCGCCACTCGGTTGCTAGGGTGCTGTAATTGGTTGCTAGGGCATGGCTATGAAGTTGCTGTGTCACTACTTATTGCATGGCCGAGTCAAAAGAGCCCAGCCCCAAGTCTCTATGACCTTTTGATCCAAAGATATGATCTCACAGATTTTGTCCCAATGTTAAGTCTATGAGACTTTTTTCAGCTGATTTTTCATCCACCGTGTGAACATCGTACACCCGATCACTTAGAAAAGTCATAGCACACCTCTCCTCAATAAGCCGGTCGATTTGACACCTCATTTGTGGGTCTACGACAAAGGGTGCATGACGAGTTACACACCAAAGTTTTGTTCAGGTGTGCGTGTGTGTGAGAAAGTGACAGTTGAGACTGACGGAATGTTCGTGATTTTGAATTTTTCAATGTAAGTCTATGGGACTATTTTGGTCGTTTTTTTGTACGCTGTGCGAACATCGTACACCCGATCGCTTAGAAAAGTCATAGCACACCTTTCCTCAATAAGCCGGTCGATTTGACACCTCATTTGTGGGTCTATGACAAACGGTGTGGGACGAGTTACGCGCCAAAGTTTTGTTCAGGTGAATAGTAATTACAATACTAGAATGTACATTTCCTGAAGAAAATGTGAATGGTGCTTGCAGTGGCAAAATTCACGGCTCGGTTGCTAGGGTGCTGTAATTGGTTGCTAGGGTGTGGCCATAAAGTCACTACTTATTGGCGGCTTGATAGGCTGAGTCAAACGAGCCCAGCCCCAAGTCTCTACGACCTTCTGATCCAAAGATATGATCTCACAGATTTGGCCCCCATGTTAAGTCTATGGGACTTTTTTGAGCCGTTTTTTCGTACGCTGTGCGAACATCGTACACCCGATCGCTGAGAAAAGTCATAGCACACCTCTCCTCAATAAGCCAGTCGATTTGACACCTCATTCGTGGGTCTACGACAAACGGTGCGGGACGAGTTACGCGCCAAAGTTTTGTTCAGGTGAATAGTAATTACAATACTAGAATGTACATTTCCTGAAGAAAATGTGAATGGTGCTTGCAGTGGCAAAATTCGGCACCGGTTGCTAGGGTGCTGTAATTGGTTGCTAGGGTGTGGCTATGAAGTTGCTGTGTCACTACTTATTGGCTGGCCGAATCAAAAGAGCCCAGCCCCAAGTCTCTATGACCTTCTGATCCAAAGATATGATCTCACAGATTTTGACCCAATGTTAAGTCTATGGGAGTTTTTTCAGCCATTTTTTTCATACGCTGTGCGAACATCGTACACCCGATCGCTTAGAAAAGTCATAGCACACCTCTCCTCAATAAGCCGGTCGATTTGACACCTCATATGTGGGTCTACGACAAACGGTGCGGGACTAGTTACGCGCCAAAGTTTTGTTCAGGTGAATAGTAATTACAATACTAGAATGTACATTTCCTGAAGAAAATGTGAATGGTGCTTGCAGTGGCAAAATTCGCCACTCGGTTGCTAGGGTGCTGTAATTGGTTGCTAGGGCATGGCTATGAAGTTGCTGTGTCACTACTTATTGCATGGCCGAGTCAAAAGAGCCCAGCCCCAAGTCTCTATGACCTTTTGATCCAAAGATATGATCTCACAGATTTTGTCCCAATGTTAAGTCTATGAGACTTTTTTCAGCTGATTTTTCATCCACCGTGTGAACATCGTACACCCGATCACTTAGAAAAGTCATAGCACACCTCTCCTCAATAAGCCGGTCGATTTGACACCTCATTTGTGGGTCTACGACAAAGGGTGCATGACGAGTTACACACCAAAGTTTTGTTCAGGTGTGCGTGTGTGTGAGAAAGTGACAGTTGAGACTGACGGAATGTTCGTGATTTTGAATTTTTCAATGTAAGTCTATGGGACTATTTTGGTCGTTTTTTTGTACGCTGTGCGAACATCGTACACCCGATCGCTTAGAAAAGTCATAGCACACCTTTCCTCAATAAGCCGGTCGATTTGACACCTCATTTGTGGGTCTATGACAAACGGTGTGGGACGAGTTACGCGCCAAAGTTTTGTTCAGGTGAATAGTAATTACAATACTAGAATGTACATTTCCTGAAGAAAATGTGAATGGTGCTTGCAGTGGCAAAATTCACGGCTCGGTTGCTAGGGTGCTGTAATTGGTTGCTAGGGTGTGGCCATAAAGTCACTACTTATTGGCGGCTTGATAGGCTGAGTCAAACGAGCCCAGCCCCAAGTCTCTACGACCTTCTGATCCAAAGATATGATCTCACAGATTTGGCCCCCATGTTAAGTCTATGGGACTTTTTTGAGCCGTTTTTTCGTACGCTGTGCGAACATCGTACACCCGATCGCTGAGAAAAGTCATAGCACACCTCTCCTCAATAAGCCAGTCGATTTGACACCTCATTCGTGGGTCTACGACAAACGGTGCGGGACGAGTTACGCGCCAAAGTTTTGTTCAGGTGAATAGTAATTACAATACTAGAATGTACATTTCCTGAAGAAAATGTGAATGGTGCTTGCAGTGGCAAAATTTGGCACCGGTTGCTAGGGTGCTGTAATTGGTTGCTAGGGTGTGGCTATGAAGTTGCTGTGTCACTACTTATTGGCTGGCCGAATCAAAAGAGCCCAGCCCCAAGTCTCTATGACCTTCTGATCCAAAGATATGATCTCACAGATTTTGACCCAATGTTAAGTCTATGGGAGTTTTTTCAGCCATTTTTTTCATACGCTGTGCGAACATCGTACACCCGATCGCTTAGAAAAGTCATAGCACACCTCTCCTCAATAAGCCGGTCGATTTGACACCTCATATGTGGGTCTACGACAAACGGTGCGGGACTAGTTACGCGCCAAAGTTTTGTTCAGGTGAATAGTAATTACAATACTAGAATGTACATTTCCTGAAGAAAATGTGAATGGTGCTTGCAGTGGCAAAATTCGGCACCGGTTGCTAGGGTGCTGTAATTGGTTTCTAGGGTGTGGCTATGAAGTTGCTGTGTCACTAATTATTGGCTGGCCGAATCAAAAGAGCCCAGCCCCAAGTCTCTATGACCTTCTGATCCAAAGATATGATCTCACAGATTTTGACCCAATGTTAAGTCTATGGGAGTTTTTTCAGACGATTTTTCGTACACTGTGCGAACATCGTACACCCGATCGCTTAGAAAAGTCATAGCACACCTCTCCTCAATAAGCCGGTCGATTTGACAGCTCATTCGTGGGTCTACGACAAACTGTGCGGGACGAGTTACGCGCCAAAGTTTTGTTCAGGTGAATAGTAATTACAATACTAGAATGTACATTTCCTGAAGAAAATGTGAATGGTGCTTGCAGTGGCAAAACTCGGCACTCTTGATTAGCATGATGCTAACATAATTACCGTCCTGCTAGGATGTTTTTAGCAAAATGCTAACATGATTTGCATGTTGCTAGCATGATGCTAACACCCTAAGCATGCTACTAGCATGTTTTAAACAAAATGCTAGTCATGTTAGCATAATGCTAGCAAAATGCTAATATGATTAGCATAATACTAGCATGATGCTAGCATGATTACCATGTTGCTAGCATTATTTTAACAAGATGCTAATCATGTTAGCATTATGTTAACAACATGCTAACATGATTAGCATGTTGCTAGCATGATGCTAACACCCTTAGCATGCTGTTAGCATGTTTTAAACAAGATGCTAATCATGTTAGCATAATGCTTGTAGCAAACATGCTAACATGATTAGCATAATGCTTAGCATGATGCTAGCATGATTACCATGTTGCTAGCATGATTTTAACAAGATGCTAATCATGTTAGCATAATCTTAGCAACATGCTAACATCATTAGCATAATGCTAGCATGATGCTAGCATGATTACCATGTTGTTAGCATGTATTTAACAAGATGCTAACATGATTAGCATGTTTGCTAACATGATGCTAACATGATTATCATGCTACTAGCATCATGCTAACACAATTAGCATGCCACTAGCATTATTCTAACACATTTTTACTAGTTTGTGTCATGTTTAAACCTTAAGCTACTCACTATTAGCATGTAGCTATTCACTGCTAGCATGTGTAGCATGGTGGAAGTCCAGTTTGCTAGCATGAGTCAAAAGAGCCAACCGCCATGTCTCTATAATGTTCTGATGCAGAAATATAGGTGTTTCAAAACGGTTGCTAGGGTACTCTGTTTGGTTGCTAGGGAGTGGCTTGGCAGCTGCCAATGATGATACTCCAAAGGCTGCTTGACAATATAAACCAACCCCCATGTCTGTACGATGTTCTGACGCAGAGATATAGATCTTGCAAAATGGTTGCTAGGGTACTCTGTTTGGTTGCTAAGGAGTGGCTTGGCAGCTACCAATGATGATACACCAAAGGCTGCTTGCCAGTATGAATGATATAAACCAACCCCCATGCCTCTATGATATTCAGATTTGAAGATATCTGCCTATGCTTTGGGTTGCTAGGGTGCTCTATATGGTTGCTAAGGCGTGGCTATGATGTCTTTAAGGTGATTTGTGATTGGCGGTTTGCTGCCTCGAGTCAAATGAGCCCACCCTCATGTTTCTATGACACTCCTATCCAAAGATATTCCTTTGATCTTTTTCAATGGAAGTCTATGGAACTTGTTGCTATGGTTCTCTATATGGTTGCTAGGGCGTGGCTTGATAGCTTTACAATGATCCTGAGAGACTGATTGGTTGCCTGAGTAAAATGAGCCCACCCCCTTGTCTCTATGACATTGTGATTCAGAGTTATGTTCAATTCAAAATCCCTATGTAATTTCCCATAGTAGGAAAAACACAGTACTTCCTGGTTCATGGGCACGGCTTCACCATAGTATGTCTATGGGGCAACTTTGGGCAGCTCTTGCGCCCCAGGGGTACAACTTACACCCCATTTTGAGGTATGGTCTGAGAGAGCCTATCAGGCTCTTCAAACGTGGTAACCCACATGTTTCTATGAAACTCTCGTTAGGAGCTATTACTCATCAAAGTTTGTCCCAATGCAAAGTCTATGGGATTTTTTTCGCTACTTTTTCGCCCGCCGGACGAACATCGTACACCCGATCGCTTATAAAAGTCATAGCACACCTGTCCTCAATGAGCCGGTCGATTTGACACCTCATTCATGGGTCTATGACAAAAACTGCGGGAGGAGTAGCGCGCAGAAATTGTGTCCAGAAGAAGAAGAAGAAGAATAATAAGTATGCAGAAGAATAAGAATGGAGCTTTGCCTTTGGCAAGCACCATTAATAATAAGTATGCAGGAGAATAAGAATGGAGCTTTGCCTTTGGCAAGCACCATTAACTAGAATGTACATTTCCTGAAGAAAATGTGAATGGTGCTTGCAGTGGCAAAACTCGGCACTCTTGATTAACATGATGCTAACATAATTACCGTCCAGCTAGGATGTTTTTAGCAAGATGCTAACATGATTAGCATGTTGCTAGCATTATGCTAACACCCTTAGCATTCTGCTAACATGTTTTTAGAAAGATGCTAATCATGTTAGCATAATGCTAGCAACATGCTAACATGATTAGCATGTTGCTAGCATAATGCTAACACCCTTAGCATGCTGCTAGCTTGTTTTTAGAAAGATGCTAATCATGTTAGCATTATGTTAGCAACATGCTAACATGATTAACATAATCTTAGCATGATGCTACCATGATTACCATGTTGTTAGCATGTTTTTAACAAGATGCTAACATAATTAGCATGTTTGCTAGCATGATGCTAACATGATTAGCATGCTACTAGCATGATGCTAACACAGTTAGCATGTTACCAGCATTATGCTAACACATTTTTACTAGTTTGTGTCATGTTTAAACCCTAAGCTAATCACTATTAGCATATAGCTATTCACTGATAGCATGTGTAGCATGTTGGAAGTCCAGTTTGCTAGCATGAGTCAAAAGAGCCAACCGCCATGTCTCTATGATGCTCTGATGCAGAGATATAGATCTTGCAAAACGGTTACTAGGGTACTCTGTTTGGTTGCTAGGGAGTGGCTTGGTAGCTACCAATGATGATACTCCAAAGGCTGCTTGACAATATAAACCAACACCCATGTCTCTACGATGTTCTGATGCAGAGATATAGATCTTGCTAAATGGTTGCTAGGGTACTCTGTTTGGTTACTAGGGAGTGGCTTGGTAGCTACCAATGATGATACTCCAAAGGCTGCTTGACAATATAAACCAACACCCATGTCTTTACGATGTTCTGATGCAGAAATATAGATGTTGAATAATGGTTGCTAGGGTACTCTGTTTGGTTGCTAGGGAGTGGCTTGGCAGCTACCAATGATGATACTCCAAAGGCTGCTTGCCAGTATGAATGATATAAACCAACCCCCATGCCTCTATGATATTCAGATTTGAAGATATCTGCCTATGCTTTGGGTTGCTAGGGTGCTCTAAATGGTTGCTAAGGCGTGGCTATGATGTCTTTAAGGTGATTTGTGATTGGCGGTTTGCTGCCTCGAGTCAAATGAGCCCACCCTCTTGTTTGTACGACACTTCTATCCAAAGATATTCATTTGAACTTTTTCAATGGAAGTCTATGAAGCTTGTTACTAAGGTGCTCTAAATGGTTGCTAGGGCGTGGCTTGATATCTTCAAAGTTTTCCTGAGAGACTGATTGGTTGCCTGAGTAAAATGAGACCACCCCCTTGTCTCTATGACATTGTGATCCAGAGTTATGACTTGTCAAAGTTCGTTCCAATGTTAAGTCTATGGGATTTTTTTTGCTACTTTTTCGCCCGCCGGACGAACATCGTACACCCGATCGCTTATAAAAGTCATAGCACACCTCTCCTCAATGAGCCGGTCGATTTGACACCTCATTCATGGGTCTAGGACAAAAACTGCGGGAGGAGTAGCGCGCAGAAAATAAAGTGGAAGAAGAAGAAGAAGAAGAAGAAGAATAAGTATGCAGGAGAATAAGAATGGAGCTTTGCCTTTGGCAAGCACCATTAACTAGAATGTACATTTCCTGAAGAAAATGTGAATGGTGCTTGCAGTGGCAAAATTCGGCCCCGGTTGCTAGGGTGCTGTAATTGGTTGCTAGGGCGTGGCTATGAAGTTGCTGTGTCACTACTTATTGGCTGGCCGAATCAAAAGAGCCCAGCCCCAAGTCTCTATGACCTTCTGATCCAAAGATATGATCTCACAGATTTTGACCCAATGTTAAGTCTATGGGAGTTTTTTCAGCCATTTTTTTCGTACGCTGTGCGAACATCGTACACCCGATCGCTTAGAAAAGTCATAGCACACCTCTCCTCAATAAGCCGGTCGATTTGACACCTAATTTGTGGGTCTACGACAAACGGTGCGGGACGAGTTACGCGCCAAAGTTTTGTTCAGGTGAATAGTAATTACAATACTAGAATGTACATTTCCTGAAGAAAATGTGAATGGTGCTTGCAGTGGCAAAATTCGGCACCGGTTGCTAGGGTACTGTAATTGGTTGCTAGGGCGTGGCTATAAAGCTGCTGTGACACTACTTATTGGCTGGCCGAATCAAAAGAGCCCAGCCCCAAGTCTCTATGACCTTCTGATCCAAAGATATGATCTCACAGATTTTGACCCAATGTTAAGTCTATGGGAGTTTTTTCAGCCGTTTTTTCGTACGCTGTGCGAACATCGTACACCCGATCGCTTAGAAAAGTCATAGCACACCTCTCCTCAATAAGCCGGTCGATTTGACACCTCATATGTGGGTCTACGACAAACGGTGCGGGACGAGATACGCGCCAAAGTTTTGTTCAGGTGAATAGTAATTACAATACTAGAATGTACATTTCCTGAAGAAAATGTGAATGGTGCTTGCAGTGGCAAAATTCAGAACCCGGTTGCTAGGGTGCTGTAATCGGTTACTAGGGCATGGCTATAAAGTCACTAGTTATTGGTTGCTTGATAGGCCGAGTCAAAAGAGCCCAGCCCCAAGTCTCTACGACCTTCTGATCCAAAGATATGATCTCACAGATTTGGCCCCATGTTAAGTCTATGGGACATTTTTCAAACGATTTTTCGTCCGCTGTGCGAACATCGTACACCTGATCGCTTATAAAAGTCATAGCACACCTCTCCTCAATAAGCCGGTCGATTTGACACCTCATTCGTGGGTCTACGACAAACGGTGCAGGACGAGTTACACGCCAAAGTTTTGTCTAGGTGAATAGTAATTACAATACTAGAATGTACATTTCCTGAAGAAAATGTGAATGGTGCTTGCAGTGGCAAAACTCGGCACTCTTGATTAGCATGATGCTAACATAATTACCGTTGTGCTAAGATGTTTTTAACAAGATGCTAACATGATTAGCATGTTGCTAACATGATGCTAACACCCTTAGCATGCTGCTACCATGTTTTCAGTAAGATGCTAACATGATTAGCATAATGGTAGCATGATGCTAGCATGATTACCATGTTGCTAGCATGTTTTTAACAAGATGTTAACATGATTAAGCATGTTTTCTTTAGCGCATGATGCTAACATAATTAGCATGCTACTAACATTATGCTAACACAATTAGCATGCTACCAGCATGATGCTAACACATTTTTAATAGTTTGTGTCATGTTTAAACCCTAAGCTAATCACTATTAGCATGTAGCTATTCACTGCTAGCATGTGTAGCATGTTGGAAGTCCAATTTGCTAGCATGAGTCAAAAAAGCCAACCACCATGTCTGTACGATGTTCTGATGCAGAGATATAGGTCCTGCAATACGGTTGCTAGGGTACTCCATTTGGTTGCTAGGGAGTGGCTTGGCAGCTACCAATGATGATACTCCAATGGCTGCTGGCCAATATAAGCCAACCCCCATGTCTGTATGATGTTTTGATGCAGAGATATAGATCTTGCAAAACTGTTGCTAGGGTACTCTGTTTGGTTGCTAGGGAGTGGCTTGGCAGCTACCAATGATGATACTCCAAAGGCTGCTTGACAATATAAACCAACCCCCATGTCTTTACGATTTTCTGATGCAGAGATATAGATCTTGCAAAACGGTTGCTAGGGTACTCTGTTTGGTTGCTAGGGAGTGGCTTGGAAGCTACCAATGATGATACTCCAAAGGCTGCTTGCCAGTAAGAATGATATAAACCAACCCCCATGCCTCTATTATATTCAGATTTGAAGATATCTGCCTATGCTTTGGGTTGCTAGGGTGCTCTAAATGGTTGCTAAGGCGTGGCTATGATGTCTTTAAGGTGATTTGTGATTGGCGGTTTGCTGCCTCGAGTCAAATGAGCCCAACCTCTTGTTTGTACGACACTTCTATCCAAAGGTATTCATTTGATCTTTTTCAATGGAAGTCTATGAAGCTTGTTACTAAGGTGCTCTATATGGTTGCTAGGGCGTGGCTTGATATCTTCAAAGTTTTCCTGAGAGACTGATTGGTTGCCTGAGTAAAATGAGACCACCCCCTTCTCTCCATGACATTGTGATCCAGAGTTATGACTTATCAAAGTTCGTTCCAATGTTAAGTCTATGGGATTTTTTTTTCGCTACTTTTTCGCCCGCCGGACGAACATCGTACACCCGAGCGCTTATAAAAGTCATAGCACACCTCTCCTCAATGAGCCGGTCGATTTGACACCTCATTCATGGGTCTAGGACAAAAACTGCGGGAGGAGTAGCGCGCAGAAAAAAAGTGGAAGAAGAAGAATAATAAGTATGCAGGAGAATAAGAATGGAGCTTTGCCTTTGGCAAGCACCATTAACTAGAATGTACATTTCCTGAAGAAAATGTGAATGGTGCTTGCAGTGGCAAAATTCGGCCCCGGTTGCTAGGGTGCTGTAATTGGTTGCTAGGGTGCGTGGCTATGAAGTTGCTGTGTCACTACTTATTGGCTGGCCGAATCAAAAGAGTCCCTATGACCTTCTGATCCAAAGATATGATCTCACAGATTTTGACCCAATGTTAAGTCTATGGGAGTTTTTTCAGCCGTTTTTCGTACGCTGTGCGAACATCGTACACCCGATCACTTAGAAAAGTCATAGCACACCTCTCCTCAATAAGCCGGTCGATTTGACACCTCATTTGTGGGTCTAGGACAAACGCTGCGGGAGGAGTAGCACACAGAAATAAAAGTGGAAGAAAATGAGTGTCTGTGTCTGAGAGAGAAAGGCTTTTAAGGGCCTGCGTGTGTGAGTGTGTGTGAGAAAGTGACAGTTGAAATTCAAATTTCTGAAGATTCCGCCATTGAAAGTCAATGGGACTTTTTGGCCGCTTTTTCGCCCCCCTGTGCGAACATCGTTGGTCCGATCGCTTATAAAAATCATAACACATATCTCCTCAATGAGCCGGTCGATTTGACACCTCATTCGTGGGTCTACGACAAACTGTGCGGGACGAGTTACGCGCCAAAGTTTTGTTCAGGTGAATAGTAATTACAATACTAGAATGTACATTTCCTGAAGAAAATGTGAATGGTGCTTGCAGTGGCAAAATTCGGCACCGGTTGCTAGGGTGCTGTAATTGGTTGCTAGGGCGTGGCCATAAAGTCATTACTTATTGGCGGCTTGATAGGCCGAGCCAAAAGAGCCCAGCCCCAAGTCTCTATGACCATCTAAACCAAAGATATGATCTCACAGATTTGGCCCCCATGTTAAGTCTATGGGAGTTTTTTCAGCCGTTTTTTCGTACGCTGTGCGAACATCGTACACCCGATCGCTTAGAAAAGTCATAGCACACCTCTCCTCAATAAGCCGGTCAATTTGACACCTCATTCGTGGGTCTACGACAAAAACTGCAGGACGAGTTACGCGCCAAAGTTTTGTTCAGGTGAATAGTAATTACAATACTAGAATGTACATTTCCTAAAGAAAATGTGAATGGTGCTTGCAGTGGCAAAACACCGGACTCGGTTGCTAGGGTGCTGTAATTGGTTGCTAGGGCGTGGCTATGAAGTTGCTGTGTCACTACTTATTGGCTGGCCGAATCAAAAGAGCCCAGCCCCAAGTCTCTACGAACTTCTGATCCAAAGATATGATCTCACAGATTTGGACCCCATGTTAAGTCTATGGGAGTTTTTTCAGCCAATTTTTCGTACGCTGTGCGAACATCGTACACCCGATCGCTTAGAAAAGTCATAGCACACCTCTCCTCAATAAGCCGGTCGATTTGACACCTCATTTGTGGGTCTAGGACAAACGGTGTGGGACGAGTTACGCGCCAAAGTTTTGTTCAGGTGAATAGTAATTACAATACTAGAATGTACATTTCCTGAAGAAAATGTGAATGGTGCTTGCAGTGGCAAAACTATGCTAACATAATTACCGTCCTGCTAGGATGTTTTTAGCAAGATGCTAACATGATTAGCATGTTGCAACCATGATGCTAACACCCTTAGCATGCTGCTAACATGTTTTAAACAATATGCTAATCATGTTAGCATAATGCTAGCAACATGCTAACATGATTAGCATGGTTTTAACAAGATGATAACATGATTAGCATGTTTGCTAGCATGATGCTAACATGATTAGCATGTTTTCTAGCATGATGCTAACATGATTAGCATGCTACTAACATGATGCTAACACAATTAGCATGTTACCAGCATGATGCTAACACATTTTTACTAGTTTGTGTCATGTTTAAACCCTAAGCTAATCACTATTAGCATGTAGCTATTCACTGCTGTAGCATGTGTAGCATGTTGGAAGTCCAGTTTGCTAGCATTAGTCAAAAGAGCCATCCGCCATGTCTCTATGATGCTCTGATGCAGAGATATAGATATTGCTAAACGGTTGCTAGGGTACTCTGTTTGGTTGCTAGGGAGTGGCTTGGCAGCTACCAATGATGATACTCCAAAGGCTGCTTGACAATATAAACCAACACCCATGTCTTTACGATGTTCTGATGCAGAGATATAGATCTTGCAAAACGGTTGCTAGGGTACTCTGTTTGGTTGCTAGGGAGTGGCTTGGCAGCTGCCAGTAATGATAAACCAAAGGCTGCTTGCCAGTATGAATGATATAAACCAACCCCCATGCCTCTATGATATTCAGATTTGAAGATATCTGCCTATGCTTTGGGTTGCTAGGGTGCTCTAAAATGGTTGCTAAGGCGTGGCTATGATGGCTTTAAGGTTATTTGTGATTGGCGGTTTGCTGCCTCGAGTCAAACGAGCCCACCCTCATGTTTGTATGACACTCCTATCCAAAGATATTCCTTTGATCTTTTTCAATGGAAGTCTATGGAGCTTGTTACTAAGGTACTCTCTATGGTTGCTAGGGCGTGGCTTGATAGCTTTAAAATTATCTTGATAGACTGATTGGTTGCCTGAGTAAAATGAGCCCACCCCCTTGTCTCTATGACATTGTGATCCAGAGTTATGACTTGTCAAAGTTCGTCCCAATGTTAAGTCTATGGGATTTTTCGCCCGATTTTTCGCCCGTCGGACGAACATCGTACACCTGATCGCTTAGAAAAGTCATAGCACACCTCTCCTCAATAAGCCGGTCGATTTGACACCTCATTCATGGGTCTAGGACAAAAGCTGCGGGAGGAGTAGCGCGCCAAAATTTTGTGTGGAATAATAATAATAATAATAATAATAATAATAAGTATGCAGGAGAATAAGAATGGAGCTTTGCCTTTGGCAAGCACCATTAACTAGAATGTACATTTCCTGAAGAAAATGTGAATGGTGCTTGCAGTGGCAAAACTATGCTAACATAATTACCGTCCTGCTAGGATGTTTTTAGCAAGATGCTAACATGATTAGCATGTTGCAACCATGATGCTAACACCCTTAGCATGCTGCTAACATGTTTTAAACAATATGCTAATCATGTTAGCATAATGCTAGCAACATGCTAACATGATTAGCATGGTTTTAACAAGATGATAACATGATTAGCATGTTTGCTAGCATTATGCTAACATGATTAGCATGCTACTAACATGATGCTAACACAATTAGCATGTTACCAGCATGATGCTAACACATTTTTACTAGTTTGTGTCATGTTTAAACCCTAAGCTAATCACTATTAGCATGTAGCTATTCACTGCTAGCATGTGTAGCATGTTGGAAGTCCAGTTTGCTAGCATTAGTCAAAAGAGCCATCCGCCATGTCTCTATGATGCTCTGATGCAGAGATATAGATATTGCTAAACGGTTGCTAGGGTACTCTGTTTGGTTGCTAGGGAGTGGCTTGGCAGCTACCAATGATGATACTCCAAAGGCTGCTTGACAATATAAACCAACACCCATGTCTTTACGATGTTCTGATGCAGAGATATAGATCTTGCAAAACAGTTGCTAGGGTACTCTGTTTGGTTGATAGGGAGTGGCTTGGCAGCTACCAGTAATGATAAACCAAAGGCTGCTTGCCAGTATGAATGATTTAAACCAACCCCCATGCTTGCATGATATTCAGATTTGAAGATATCCCTCTTTGCTTTGGGTTGCTAGGGTGCTCTTAATGGTTGCTAGGGCGTGGCTAGGAGGTCTTGAAGGTGATTCGTGATTGGCTGTTTGCTGCCCCGAGTCAAATGAGCCCACCCTCATGTTTCTATGACACTTCTATCCAAAGATATTCCTTTGATCTTTTTCAATGGAAGTCTATGGAACTTGTTGCTATGGTGCTCTATATGGTTGCTAGGGCGTGGCTTGATAGCTTCACAATGATCCTGGGAGACTGATTGGTCACCTGAGTGAAATGAGCCCACCCCCTTGTCTCTATGTCATTGTGATCCAGAGTTATGTTCAATACAAAATCCCTATGTAATTTCCCATAGTAGGAAAAACACAGTACTTCCTGGTTCATGGGCACGGCTTCACCATAGTATGTCTATGGGGCAAGTTTGGGTAGCTCTTGCGCCCCAGGGGTACAACTTACACCCCATTTTGAGGTATGGTCTGAGAGAGCCTGTCAGCCTCTTCAAACGTGGTAACTCACATGTTTCTACGAAATTCTCGTTAGGAGCTATGACTCGTCAAAGTTCGTCGCAATGTTAAGTCTATGGGATTTTTCGACCGATTTTTCGCCCGCCGGACGAACATCGTACACCCGATCGCTTATAAAAGTCATAGCACACCACTCCTCAATAGGCCGGTCGATTTGACACCTCATTCGTGGGTCTATGACAAAAACTGCGGGACGAGTTACGCGCAGACGAAAGTGTCCAGAAGAAGAAGAATAATAATAATAAGTATGCAGGAGAATAAGAATGGAGCTTTGCCTTTGGCAAGCACCATTAACTAGAATGTACATTTCCTGAAGAAAATGTGAATGGTGCTTGCAGTAGCAAAATTCTGTACCCGGTTGCTATGCGGTTGCTTTGGTAACCTGGAGGGGTTGCTAGGGTGTTGCTAGGCAGTTGCTAAGGTACTTGGAGTGGTTGCTAAGGTGTTTCTAGGTGGTTGGTAGTTGGCACAGATAGTTACAATGGAGTTTCTATAGAGTTCTTATCATGTTCTCAGCCCACTTTAGCACTTAGCTAATCACTATTAGCATGTAGCTATTCACCGCTAGCATGTGTAGCATGTTGGAAGTCCAGTTTGCTAGCATGAGTCAAAAGAGCCAACCGCCATGTCTCTATGATGCTCTGATGCAGAGATATAGATATTGCTAAACGGTTGCTAGGGTACTCTGTTTGGTTGCTAAGGAGTGGCTTGGCAGCTACCAATGATGATACTCCAAAGGCTGCTTGACACTATAAACCAACACCCATGTCTCTACGATGTTCTGATGCAGAGATATAGATCTTGCTAAACGGTTGCTAGGGTACTCTGTTTGGTTGCTAGGGAGTGGCTTGGTAGCTACCAATGATGATACTCCAAAGGCTGCTTGACAATATAAACCAACACCCATGTCTTTACGATGTTCTGATGCAGAAATATAGATGTTGAATAATGGTTGCTAGGGTACTCTGTTTGGTTGCTAGGGAGTGGCTTGGCAGCTACCAATGATGATACTCCAAAGGCTGCTTGCCAGTATGAATGATATAAACCAACCCCCATGCCTCTATGATATTCAGATTTGAAGATATCTGCCTATGCTTTGGGTTGCTAGGGTGCTCTAAATGGTTGCTAAGGCGTGGCTATGATGTCTTTAAGGTGATTTGTGATTGGCGGTTTGCTGCCTCGAGTCAAATGAGCCCACCCTCTTGTTTGCAATACGACACTTCTATCCAAAGATATTCATTTGATCTTTTTCAATGGAAGTCTATGAAGCTTGTTACTAAGGTGCTCTATATGGTTGCTAGGGCGTGGCTTGATATCTTCAAAGTTTTCCTGAGAGACTGATTGGTTGCCTGAGTAAAATGAGACCACCCCTTTGTCTCTATGACATTGTTATCCAGAGTTATGACTTGTCAAAGTTCGTTCCAATGTTAAGTCTATGGGATTTTTTTTCGCTTACTTTTTCGCCCGCCGGACGAACATCGTACACCCGATCGCTTATAAAAGTCATAGCACACCTGTCATCAATGAGCCGGTCGATTTGACACCTCATTCGTGGGTCTAGGACAAAAACTGCGGGACTAGTTACGTGCCGATATTTTGGCCAGAAGAAGAAGAAGAAGAATAATAAGTATGCAGGAGAATAAGAATGGAGCTTTGCCTTTGGCAAGCACCATTAACTAGAATGTACATTTCCTGAAGAAAAATGTGAATGGTGCTTGCAGTGGCAAAATTCAGAACCCGGTTGCTAGGGTGCTGTAATTGGTTGCTAGGGCGTGGCCATAAAGTCACTACTTATTGGCGGCTTGATAGGCCGAGCCAAAAGAGCCCAGCCCCAAGTCTCTATGACCATCTAAATCAAAGATATGATCTCACAGATTTGGCCCCCATGTTAAATCTATGGGAGTTTTTTCAGCCGTTTTTTCGTACGCTGTGCGAACATCGTACACCCAATCGCTTAGAAAAGTCATAGCACACCTCTCCTCAATAAGCCGGTCGATTTGAC